>NC_060139.1:730390526-730651307 GCF_021461385.2 Schistocerca piceifrons | reverse complement strand
TGTCGGCATATCACGTGAAATCTCCAATGCAGTAGGTAGTTATGACTTATTGTCTGTCCTTCAGTTCTCATACTTCAAATTTGTAGTATGTTACACTGTTCAAAACACAAATGCAATGAAAATAAGCAAAAGAAGAAAGTATAAATTAAACCAATCTGCAAAAATAATGATGAATGCAAGTCAGTGATCGTCCTCAATGCATCCAATACTGACAACCTGCAGAGTTGTTATTCACTTACACTGAGGTGCCAATAGTCATGCGATACCTCCTAATATCATGTTGGGCCACCTTCTGCGTGGCATAGTGCAGCTACTCGACATGGTATGGACTCAACAAGTCGCTGGAAGTCCCCTGCAGAAATATTGAATGACGCTGCCTCTATAGCTATCCATAATTGCAGAAGTGTTGCCAGTGCAGGATTTTGGGCACTAACTGAACTCGATTATGTCCCATAAATGATTTATGAGATTTATGTCGGCTGATCTGGATGGCCAAATGGTTCTCTCAAACTGTCCAGAATGTTCCTCAAACCAACTGTGAACAACTGTGGCCTGGTGACACGGCACTGTCATCCACAACAATCCCATTGTTGTTTGGGAACATAACATACATG
This sequence comes from Schistocerca piceifrons, assembly GCF_021461385.2. NCBI lineage: Eukaryota > Metazoa > Arthropoda > Insecta > Orthoptera > Acrididae > Schistocerca > Schistocerca piceifrons. Next base: position 730,650,693 of record NC_060139.1, on the reverse strand, counting down.
AATGGCATTAAATTATCTCCAAGTAGCTGAACATCCAGAGAAACCAGTCCATTCCATGTAAACACAGCCTTACACCATTATGCAGCCACCACCAATTTGCATAGTACCTTGTTAAAAACTTGGGATGATGCGTTAGTGAGGTCTGCGCCACACTTGAACCTTACATTATCTCATACCAACTAAAATCGGAACTCATCTAACCAGGACATGGTTTTGCAATCATCCAGGGTCTGCCCAATATAATCATGAGCCCAGGCCAGGTACTGCAGGTGATGTCTTGCTGTTAGCAAAGGCACTCATATTGGTTGTCTGCTGCCATAGCCCCATTGATGCCTAATTTTGCCACACTCTCATAACAGTCATCGTGGTTACTTCATGCAGTGTTGCTTGCCTGTTAGCACTAACAGCTCTATGCAAACACCAATGCTCTTGGTCATTAAGTGAAGGCTGTGGGCCACTGCACTGTCTGTGGTGAGAGGGAATACCTGAAATTTGGTATTCTCGACACTCTGCGGATCGCTGAATATTGAATTCTCCCCCCCCCCCCCCCCCCCCAAATTTCCAAAATTTGAAAGTTCCATATGTCGCACTTCAACTACTATTCCACGTTCAAACTCGCCAATTCCCATCATATGGCCCAAATCAGGTGATAAACATTTTAACATTAATCACCTTATTACACGACAGCTCCTCCAATGCCTTGTGTACGCGATACTACCACCATCTGTATAAGTGCATATTGCTGTCTCGCCACTTTTGTCACTTCTGTGTATTGTAAACTTTCTTTGTCACATTGGATGCTTTGTTTTGAAAAGCAGCCTATTTAGTTTATCAAAAGCACTAAAGAATTAAAATGACCTATTCTTTATTTCTATTGCTGTACAATAACTACCATGAATAGAAAAATTCATCACCTAATATTAAATTCTTCCATTCACTGTTGAAGTTTAGCTGTACTAGAAACTTAACAGTACAATGACATCGGCAAAATGAAGATGTGTTGAAATGTTCCGTTAACAGGTACAGTACACTTAAGAATACCGTATGTTTAAGAATCCGAAAACTTCCTCTAGTATTGCTGAGGATAATTTTGGTGATGTGAAATCTCCTTACCCAACTATATTTCGTTTCTTAATTTTTCACTATGTTGTTGAAGTGTGTAGAAACTATTCATTACCATACAAAACTTTTGATCATGACTTCCTAACTGTACACCAGGCACTCTAGGTCATTTTGACTCTTGAACAAAGCTCCAGACTCCAAAGGAATCCCTGTCAGATTCTATACTGAATCTGTGACCGAGTTGGCCCCTCTTCTCACTATAATCTATCATAGATCCCTCGACCAAAAAACGGTGCCCAGTTCTTGGAAAAAGGAACAGGTCATACTCGGCTACTAGAAGATTAGTAGAAGTGATCCATGAAACTACCGCCCAATACCCTTGACACTGATTGGTTGTAGAATCCTAGAACATGTTCTGAGCTCAAACATAGTGAGGTATCTTGAACAGAATGACCACCTCAATGTCAACCAGCATGGTTTTCGAAAACATCGATCATGTGAAACCCAACTCACACTTACCTCACATGACACGCTGAAAGCTTCGGATCAAGGCAAACAGGTAAACGCAGTGTTTCTTGATTTACAAAAATCACTCGACTCAGTACCGCACCTATGTTTATTGTCAAAAGTACAAAAATATGGGGTATCCAGTGAAATTTGTGACTGATTGACAACTTTTTGGTAGGGTGGACACAGCATGTTATCTTGGATGGAGAGTCCATCACCAGACGCAGAAGTAACTTTGGGTGTGCCCCAGGGAAGTGTGTTGGGGTTCTTGCTGCTCATGTTGTATGTTAATTACCTGGCAGACATCATTAATAGTAAAATCAGGCTTTTTGTAGATGATGGCAATTATCTATGAAGGAGTACTATCTGAGAGAAGCTCCATAAATATTCAGTCAGATCTTGATAAGCTTTCAGCATGATGCACAGATTGCCAATTTGCTCTAAATATTCAGAAATGTAAAATTTTGCACTTCAGAAAACAAAAAAAATGTAGTATCTTATGACTATAATATCAATGAGTCACTGTTAAATCAGCCATCTCATAGAAGTACCTGGGTGTGAACTTTGTAGGGATAAGAAATGGAATGATCACATAGGTACAGTCGTGGGTAAAGCAGGTGGTAGTTTTTGTGTTTTATTACTATTATTTATTTCTTTTTTTGAGAATACTGGGGAAATGCAAGCAGTCTACAAAAGACACCGCTTATAAATCACTCATGCGACCCATCCTAGGATATTGCTCCAGCGTGTGGGACCTGTACCAGTTAAGACTAACATAGAGAGAAGGGCAGCACGAATGGTTACAGATTATTTTAATCCATGGGAGAGTGTTACAGAGATACTGAGGGAACCGAAATGACAGTCTTCAAGACAGAAATAAACTATCCCACGAAAGTCCATTAACAGAGTTTCAAGAACTGGCTTAAAATTTTTACTCACACAGCGATCATGAGGATAAGATTAAAATAATTACTTCATGCACAGAGGGATTCAAACAAACATTTTTCTCATGCTCCATACGTGAATGGAACAGGAAGAAACTCTAATAACTGATACAATAGGATGTACCCTCTGCCATGCTCCTCACAGTGGTTTGTTGAGTATAGATATAGATGCTACATTACCAGCAGCCACGTTCTCCCTTTGCTTGATTAAAATCCAATATTTTTCCTATAAGTTAGTGATAATACTTGTGAATTACATTATGTACCCTTCTGTCTCCTTTCGTGTGGTGTAAAGAGGTTATAGTATTGTTCCAATTCTCAGACATTTCTTTCCCTCCACAGATATCCTGTAAACAATTTTGCAAGTTCCTTTGCATTACCATGCCTCCACCTTTAACTATTTCTACTGCAACACCATTATATACAGGCAACTTTCATTTTTTTTCATACCTTGGCAGTATTTGTACAACATACCTGGTTTTCATTATTAACTACCAGTGTTTCTTGTCAATCTCTTAAACTACATAAACACTTTAAAAAATCATGGAATGATTGCACAATTCTATCTATATTGTTAGTTACTGTGCCACCTGCCATCTCACAGCTGAAATGTGATGTCTGCCATAAATTAATTTATGTTTTCAACTGGTTCTCTTATGAAATTTTTGTAGTATCATCTCTCATAGTCTTAAAGATCCTTCCAAACAGTTTTGTTTAATTCAATACATTCTATCATGTTCCTGTAGTTTTTTCCTTGATACTATGCCTTCTCTTTAATAACTGCCTACTCCATTTGATAGTTTATTTTTTAAAAAGTGCAATTTTTTTGGTTTTTGTTAAATAACTGCGGTTTTTGGCCATGCCTATATAACATTTGTTTTTGAGATATTGAACTTTTTGAATAACTTGGTCTAGCATGTTAAATTACCGTTATAAGCAACCAAAATAAATAATCATATGGCACTGTCACCTGGAAATTTGTACTTCGTTTCTGAGCATCTCTGGCACTTCTCAATCCCAAAGGACGAGTGTTTTGTCATTAGGGCAACTGTTCATTGCCAATCACTGTGGGGAGTGCATGTAACTTGTAGTATTATGTTTATAAGTATCAGACAAGAGCACATCTGGCTAAATGTCCTCAACCAATGGACATATGATGTTGCATGCCCTACTTACACGAGACAAGATATGTTTGGGGTTTTATTGATGACACTGATACACAGCCTGATGTAATGACAAGGTATCAACTCTCCTCTCACTGTTGGCCAGTTCTGGTGATAGAAGTTTCTTTCACCATCAAGACTGAAGTAAGATACATCTAGGTTGATCATCATCACAGTAATGTCTATCTGTGATCTAAATAAAAAGAGTATATACCAAAAAATTTTGGCCAGAAGATGCACAGTACATAACAGTGGCTCTAACAACAAGAATTCAAGCTTCAAATCATGTTGTACTGGTGAAGGTGTCTGCAGACACTCTTTCAGAAACATGTCACCAATTTAATTTTAAAAAATCTTACCAGTACTACAAACAAAATTTCCATATCTTAACATAAAATAGTACTTGTAGGCTTGATTGCAAAGTTAAAATACCTGGCAAAAGCAGGTCATGAATAATGTAGTACTCTTCTTCAAAGACCCACCAGCAGCCATAAAATTTTGGGTCATACCAATGATGTATTTCTTCTAAGCCATTGAAGCATACTTGCCAAAGCCCTGCAACAAAGAATGAATGGTATCTGATTTAGAATCAAATTATCATGACATGCTTCACAAGTATGGCACATATAAAAATTGAAATTAATACCACAAAACCTTACATTGAAGGAAATCAACTTTTTACTATATGCCTTATATTATCCTGAAGCCCCCCCCCCCCCCCCCCAAATTATATTGTAACTCTTTGCTGAATCACTACTGCACAAGCCATATAAAACTTGCATTCCAATGTACAAAGTATAGCTTAACATTAAGAAATATCAATATTTTGTTGTTGTAACAACTGGATTGCTAAATGTTGATTGCCAGCCATACAGCTTATATGCAGTTGAAAATTCTTCTTCTTAGCCTCTGAAAATAAACCAGAAAGATGTGTAAGTTTTGAAGAACTACTCCAGACTAATGGTTACACTCAAGAAAGGGAAAAAAATATATGATGGAAGAAGAAACCTCAGGCCTCATGTTATCAATAGGTGCCATGCTGATCTGTATGTTTTCTCTACTGCACATAGATTAGCATTTTATCAGTTTCAGTAAGTTAAACTGAAAACGCTTGATATTGTGGAGAGTTTATTACATGTTTTCTACCATTTAAGAGAAAAAGTATTCGTTGCACAAAAGTGTGTAATCACAATAAAGCTGGAGCCCACTTAAGATCACCTTGTGGACATTTATTTAAGGAACTCAGGCTATTCACAGCACCTTCACAATACATATTTCAGTTACGAAATTTGTTGTTGATAAGTCACCCCAATTCAAAAATAATACCAACGTGCCCAGCTACAACACCAGAAGAAAACATGATCCTCACTACTCAGGGTTAAATCTGACTTTGGAAAAGAAAGGGGTGAATTACGCTGCCACAAAAAGCTTTGATCATTTACCAAATACCATTAAAAGTCTGACATAGCCAAACAGCATTTAAAAGCAAATGAAAAGAACTTCTCTAATGGCAACGCCAACAACACAATAGATGAATTTTTAGATACGTAGTAGTGTAAAGAAAACTTATGTTAAACTGACAAATTCCACATAATTACAAAATGTCCTATTCGTGATCTATGGAACAATTATTAATGTAATGTCATGTATATAGTGCAAATTATAGCTACATTGAAATACAAGAGCTTAGTTTAAACTGCCACCACCAAGTGATTATGTTCATAATTCTGAAGCAGCTGCCACATGTTGTTTGACTGTCAGTTTATCAAATACACTGGACATCCCAGAGTGTTGGTTAGGTTGAGATATTATGGAGCTACCTTTGATTGTTGCCTCCTCAGTCACTATGCCTCATTAACTGTTCTACAGCAGTTTTCACATGTTCCTGACTACAACATTTATTTCTTAAAAATAAAATAAAATGGCATACTGATGTTAACCAGCAAGCAGGTCATAAAAGGATATCTTCAGTTCATAGGTACTAGTCATATCATTTGCTTACCATTCTCTCATTGATTACTTTCCTTCCAACCATCATCCCCCCCACCGTGTATGGTTGCTGTCAACATTACTACACAAAACATGTAACAAACATTGCCCATATCATAAACTTTTACAAAGGCCTTAGCACAGAAACCATCATAGATATAGAGTGAGTAAATAAAACATCTTTGGCTGTCAGGAGGGCTTTGCATGAAGTCTTCAGTGATTATCACAGGAGAATCTTTTCAAAAGACCTCCCAGTAGTGTCAACATTACTGTCCAGGTGCTCATGGAAGATACACGAACTGAAACTGGGAGTAGCAAAGCCACAGCAGAAATGCGGCCAAGATGCTAAACAGAATTTACAGCTGAATTAGCCAGTCACTGCTTGTTACTGATATCATCATCATCCGCAAAAAGTCTGAAATTGTAAAGCTCATTTCGTAAATAATGCAGAGGTTGCAACACTGTGGAGTGAATGATCCGTTGATTTGTTGGTTATGTCAGCTGTAGGGCACAGCTTGCAGGGGTTTGTTGGTGTTGTTGGTGGTGGTGACGACGACGAAGGCCTTAATGGGCCGAAAGCTATATTGTGAGGGTCTTTCTGTTGTGTCTACATGTGACTCAGCATCTCCGCCATATGGTAAATAGCAACTTTTCTTCTCATAATATTGTTAAAATTACAATCTGATTTAGAAGGTTAAGCTTTTTTTCATTAATAACTATTGATGAAACTTGGATTAAAGTGTTTGAGTTGGAGCTGAAACGAAAGTCGAATGAATGGTGGGCTCAATCTCCCAACAACTACAAAAATTTATGTTGAGATCTATCATCAACAGGTGATCTTCCTTTATGTTATTATGGAAACATGATATCAAAGGGTCACAGGAGAGTATTATCTAGATTCCATTTAAAAACTGAAAAGAAAAATGCACATCTAATTCAACCTCAGTTGCTGGAGGATGGGCTGCTCACTCTCCATGACAATGTTCATCTACTTGTCTCTAATGTAGTAACTGCAAAAATGTGTAAATACAGTTTTGAAGTGTTACATCCAGAAGCCTATGGTGGTGTCATGAGTCTATCAAAATCTGACATGACCAAAGGTGAAACAACCACTGAGGATGCCATTATTCATCACAGGATGAGTTTACTGCTGCCACTGCCCAAGCCATTCATCTGATGAACAAAGATGGCTTTTTAAATAGAGTTCTGAAACTTCCTCAACCTTGGGACATGGACACTGACAAGCAGGAAGACAATACAGAAGGATGTATTGAAAGCTTACAAAAATAAGAAAATGTGGAAATGAAAAGTTAGTTACATTATTTATGAAATGAGCTTTTTATTATTAGTATTACTCCAAAAACAATACATTATGATATACAGGGAGGCTTATTGATTTGCAATTCTGTATAGCATCTGACAAAGATTCCACTGGTCCATGAAGTTTTGTTTAAATTTAGTGAGTTAGCTATTTCCTAGTGCCACTAGCAGCAATATCTGCATCATTCATCTCGGCACGGGTTAAATAACGCCATTTCTCCTAGATCTTCCTTTGTTACGTAACATTTGATATAGGTTAGCAACATTTCTACTGTTACTGTCCTACAATAATTTCAGTTCCTGCGTCAGTTAACAGTGTCTGGGTATTAATTGTGGTGCAAATGACAGCCTTTACAAATGACCAGAATTTCTTTGGCTTTTGGAGGTTTATTCTAAGATTATGCTACTCTAGTTACCAAGGGTTGCATATGCTGTCCTTTTGACAGCTAATTATGTTTCATTCATTATCTCTGTATCTATAGCCCTACACATCACCTTACACCTGTCGCACAATTGCCATTGTTTCTGTAGAAGTTTTTTCATTGTGACTGTGTATAATGGAGGTTGTTTACTATCTTGAACTGTTCTACTCAGTACATACATATCCAGTGCTTTGTCAACAACCTTCTAAACTTGAGCCACAGTTCCTATGCCCCTGCCATGAGCTAAAATATTTAGAGCTTCTTTTCTAGAAACAACAACTCTGCCTCTTCATTTAGTTTATTAAACAATGTAAATCTTCCTACTTTTTTTATTTGCCCCCTACGCCTTGGTAATCATTGTTGCTAGAACTGCCTTACGGTTACTGATAGCAGTTTCACTGTGGATATTCTCCAATGGGTCAGGGCCCATTTTGTTGCCATTATAGCTCATGTATTTCCGTTGCCTCATCTGCCAGTTACAAACTCTAACTCTCCCAATTGGTTGTGAAATGACTAGTCATCCAATGTTGATAGTGTGATTGGGGAACATCAAACTTCTGTAGCAACCAGTTTTGAACAGAAGCCCACTTCTTATCAAATATAGGCACATACAGAGAACATGCACCAGGCTCCAGTGCTCATTTACTTATTACTCCAAATTATGTATTACTCCAAATTATGTGCTTCCTGTGAAACTTTTTTCCGCACTGTCATATTCCAAAGTATTTTCAAGTTAATTAATTAATTAATTTTGATTCAGTGGAATGTTATTTCTCAAATAGGAACAGAGGTGTTTTATCTGTCCGATGAGGCTTACTGTCTGCCAAGGCAGACAACAATTGTTTTCAATCTGAGAAAGGATAGAATCACTGCTTGGCAAGACTGAAGATCATGAAAGTTGTTTATAACTGAAAGTACGCTGTACAATTAATTCATCAAACATGTCAATACCTCTGTAATACAGGTGCCTTTTGGGGCATATATAATACAAAATATTTTTGTTTATGACATATCACAGCAATACAGTCGAGTAGTCTTTAACGAAAAAATATGTAATTCACCCGCTAATACAAAACTTAACGATTTCTTCACTGGCAAAGAATTTGGCGATTTCAACTGAGTTAAAACACAAGTATCTCGAGCTGAATTTACGAAAGTATGTGCACCTGGTAACTTAAAGGCGAAGCATCCTCCATACAACTGTATATCACATCGCTTAAGTTACAGAAGGGCATGGTTTAAAATCCATTTACGGTTCAAAATTGCTGTCAGTCTAGCATAAATCCACTTGACTGCACCAAATGGCTAAGATATTGTTGAAACAAATAAACGAAAAAAGGGTTATTCTCCGCGGCTGATACAATATTCCATGCATTATTAACGATATGAAATAACAAGACTAAATGTATTTTAATTTACACCAGACATGCAGCCACGCCTAAGTGTAGTGTAATTGTCCTCTGTTTACCTATTCTTATGAACTTCGGGTTTTGCAATTTTCCGTCCGTTTCCAGCCAATAAGGCGTCACAAATGATATGAATATAAACAAAAATGCAAGAATACTGAACGCCACTGCTGTTTTTCCTGTCTTCGTCTTCCCCATGACTGTTATTGTTTGCAACTGGACTGTTGATTCATAAATTCGAGACGGCAGCTGCGCCATCTACTGGTGAATTTCCAGAGTTCTGAAATAGCGGGACTTTCGAAAGATTGCTGCACACGCCGCACACTATTCATAGCACTGCCAAAGCGTAGAAAAAGCCTAGGCAGCCATTTTTAAAGCGAGAAATTAATTTGGGACAGCATATTAGCTACGGGTTAGACGAAATATTTTTTACATACCTGCAGCCGAGTGAGAAAAGCACATTCCTTTCCGATTTCTATCGTTTCTTAGTTGCTTAAAAATTTATGGAGATATTTCCTGTCCATGCAATTGAATGAAAGGCAGTTTGCTTTTCGCCATACGTGTTTCGTTTCCTTTATTTATGAAGCATCTTGAATAGCGATTTCTAGTGTTACTAGCCCATGTGTGTGGTCCTGGAGATGTGTTTACTCGGTTCCCATACTCCAGATTAGAGATGGGTCAAATCGTGTTACCAAGCCGGGTCGAGGGGATTTAAAGTCAACCCGAGTTAGGTTGTTGCTAAGTGGTCCCAACGCACCATTCAAACTCACTTTGTCCAGTTCACCACTTGGTGTAACCAGTGGTTCCTTCGTCTCAATCCCTCCAAGAACCAGGCAATCATCATAGGCCACACTGCCCACTGCTTCCATCTCCATGATTTCTACCTAACCATATATAGTCATCCCATCCAGCTCACCCCCACCCTGAGATACCTTGGCCTCAACCTTGGCCATCACCTCAGCTGGACCCCTCATCTCCTGACCATCCGGCAGAAAGTCCATACCCGCTTATGCCTCCTGAAACTCCTGTCTGACTGAACATGGGGACTGCGTCCTTCCTCTATCCTCCACACCTACAAATCCCTCATCTGTCCTGTACTCTCTTATGCCAGCTTTGCCTGGATCTCCGCCACCCACCCTCCCCTTCCCCGCTTTTATAAGGTCATCCAAATCTTTGACTGCCATGTGCTCCACCTTGACTTCCGTGTCCACTTCTGCCCCCACACAGCTCCTGTATGACCTCATCCACTTCCCCCACTTCCTCCTTTTCCTCCAGCATATTCTGCATCCTTCACACTGCCCGCGGGGTTGATCCCCCCCCCCCCAGCCCCTGGTCTCATCCTTCATCTCCCTCCGCCGGTTGCCATGCCTCTATCGCTGTGTCCTCCACCTCTCTCCATCTCAACACCCTCCATGTCTTTCGTCAGGGCAATTTGCAGCACATCCCCCTCCCGGATGATGAACTTCGCCGTGACGCCTACCCTTCCTACAAACCACAGTCTGGCGTTATTCACCCCCCCCCCCCCCCCCTCACCAGGGGCTCCCCTTTCCCCTCCCCTCCTTCCCCCAGAGTGGTTTTTCCTTCCACCCCCCTCCTCCCTCCCCTCTGCGCTCTCTCCTTGGCTGCTTTCCTATCCCGTCCTTTCCTCTCCAGTCCCCTTCGGCACGCCCACACCCCATCTCCCCTTCTCTCCTCCCGCTCTAGCACTGCCCCTTCCCCCATTTCTTCCCTTCTTCCTCATATCCCTGCCCCTGGCAGATCCTCCCGGTTTATTTTTCGTCGTCATTGTGCTACGTCGGTGTTGCGTTCAGTGCCATTCTACAGTGACGTCGAGTGCTGTGGTTTCAATCGTGTGCTGGACTATACATAGTTTTGCTGTCTGTGATTGTTCTGGGCTACTCAGCCCATCACGCGACTGTGTTACTCATTGTGCAACTTTTATGTTCCAGTCATACTTTGCCCTCTGTCTTTTTAATCCTTACAGTGTGTGGTTTTTCATGAACAATACTTTTTTTAAATTTTTATCTCCATTTTTAAAGTCACACCCTTTTGTATGCTCTCTTCCATTATGTTCCCCATGTCTCTGTTCTGCCATATGTCCTCCTTTATGTTGTTTTAAACACCTTCCTGTTACATACTAAATGTGTCTCGGCTGCTGCCAGCCCACCCCAGATGGGGAACTGAAATCCAATATAATAAAAAAGAAATAAAAATTTTTGCTAACTCCAGTTCTGTTAACACGATGCGCGGCCACCAATGACATTTCTTTGAAAGGCTGGTGTTCCCACTGTCGCTGCGATCAGACCCAAATTGATGCTATGCCTACAGAATGGGATGTCACTCACTGTGATGTTTAAAAGTGCAGTATCCTGTTATGATTTGTTTGGTCAAAATTTGTGAAGCGTTCGATGAGTTATTTTCAAGGGAGTTAAGATCACCAGATTGCCATCTAGATCTCGTGGGAAATTCAAAGTGGCTCATGCGTATATTCAAATTTCAACCCATACTGTGGCATTCATTAATCTTAGCAATACCAATGCATTTTCCATAAAGAGGATTACCAGGGGCTTTATGTCCAACTTAAAAAAAGTTATAAAAATTGTGAATTGTCTTGATTTCCCCCCCCCCCCCCCCCCCCCAACCTCCGATTGGCTTTAAATAAAACAAAAATGTACAGAAAATAATAATTTTATTACCAAAAGTACAGTAAAGTCTTAACTTATTTTTCTACATAATCACCAAAGTGATTGAGGCACTTGTCATACTGTGACACAAGCTTTTCGATGCCTTCCTCGAAGAATGTTGCCGCCAGTGAGGACATGTAAGTCTTGACAGCACCCTGAAGTTCTTCGTTAGTAGTGAAGTGTTGCCCACCTAATCATGACTTCAGTTCTCAGAACAGGTGATAATCACTTGGTGCTAGGTCCGGGCTGTATGGTGGATGTTCAAAAGCTTCCCATTTAAACTTTTTGAGGAGGTCTTTTGTCACGTTGGCACTGTGTGGTCAGGTTTGTCATGGATCAAAACAACGCCAGACAAAAGCATTCCTCTGCACTTGTTTTGAATTGCTCTGTGGTTTGTTGCTTTAATTGTGGACGCCAGTGTAGGTTCAAGTGGACAGTAGTAGAATCAAACAGGAATGTTAGAATTCCAGCTCACCAGCACTTATACATGATCTCAGAGGACAATCACAGGTTGACCAGTTCATCACTTGTAGCTATATTTTCAGTGCTGATATGCTGAACAAAACACTCACATGGACAAACGAAAAACTTGAAAAGATTTGGGGAAAATACACAAATACAGAGAGAACAGAAGTCACCTTGTACAATGTGTGAAATGAAGAGTTTTGTCAGCCTTTTAAACTGCACTGTTGTATTCAAATTGAACAACAAAAACAAAAGTTCTCTCTTTTGTACTGATGAGACTGGTTGCGATATTTTACATACCACTATGCCATCAGCAAGATTTACTGCAATTCTCAACTGCTGGTGATTCAGCAACCCTGACAACAGGAAGTTATGTAAGATTCCTGATTCAACAGCTGCTATAATGAACATTCTACATAAATTCAATGAAAATTCATAGTGGTCCTATATTCTTGGAGCTAATGCTACAATTGATGAAATGCTAGTCAGGATGCTGCAAGTTCAAAATGTATATTCAATCTAAACAGGCGAAATATGGGCTGAAACTGCAATGCCTTGCAGATTCCAGAAGTAATTATGTCTTCAACACCTATCTCTACTGTGGAAAAGATGCCGATGAGGCAGGACTTTCTGCAGATGAAAAGAAATATGCTGTTCCCACCCAAGGTATCTTCAGATTGTGCAAGCCAATAGCACATAGCAACGAAAAAATTACTACTGATAGTTGGGATGTGTCAGTTGAACTTGCAGATTTACTGTGGAAAAATGCTTTGATTATAGTGGGAACAATGAGAAAGAACTGAAAGGAAATTCTGGCCTTCGTGTGGGTGTAAAGTTGGAACAATGGTGTATGCATTTTACTCACACTGATTTCCCACATGCCTAAAAAAGAAAGAGCAGTAATTCTTTTATCAACAATGCATCACCTCCATAAAAGATGATGTGGAAAATGAAAAATCTGTAATTATAGCCCACTATAATAACACAAAGAATGTTATTGATACTGTAGAGGAAAAGAGTGCTAAATATTGTTTAAGGCGCTGTACACAGTGCTGGCCCATGTCCATGTTTTCCATATTCTTGATATGAGTGTTACCAGTGCGTTGTACTTGGTGGAATGAACTTCACGAGAGCTTTTGCGAAAGAATCAATCAAACCTTCATTGGGCAGAGCAGTACAAGAATTGAGATTTTCTATTGGTCAAGTTCTAGAAGCTGAGGTACATCTCCATGAAGACCTGAAAAAGGACAAACTACATAGGGATGGAAAGACGACATGTTGCATTTGTCAATCAAAAAGAAGAGAAATATCAGCTATTTATGTTGCAAGTGCAAGGTCCGAATTTGTTTGGAATGCACAAGTGTGTCCATAGTGCACGTTAGGTGACATGAAATGTGGCCACTTTCGGTAATGCAGATTTTTTTTGTGAGTAATTTACTGTCAAGAATTTTAACACTGATGGCACCTGTTGAACATTAACCTGCAACAACCAAGTTTCAAGTAGGGAACTACACTTAAATATTTTGATGTGTCCACCACTGTAAATTTTGAAGAGAATTTAGATTGTGATATGAATAGGTCTTTTCCACAACATCAAAACAATATTTTGTACATAATGTTATCGTTTATGTATAATCAAAAATAAATATATAGCACTAAATGTAGAAAAGTAGCTGTAGACAGTGGTTTTTATTCATTTCTCCTCACCACCTGAATGCAGTCCATGGGACCAGACAATTGTAGTATCATGAGATGTACTCACAACTGTGATTAAGAGTTAAATGGATAATTGATCATACACTGAATAGATTAAGTTAGCTCCCATTTTAACCATAATATATCGTAGGTCCCCTGAACATAATGAGACATCTTGAACAAAAATGACCTCCATGCCAACCAACATGGGTTTTGAAAACATTCATCATCCAAAGCCCAACTTGTGCTTTTTTCACATGACATCGAAGGATCAAGGCAGTAAGGCTGATGCAATATATACTGACATCTGGAAAGCATGTGACGTGTTACCATAGCTATGCTTCTTATAGAATACGAGGTTGTTTGGGGTATCAAGCAAAATTTTTGACTGTGTTGAGAATTTTTTGGCAAGGAGGATACAAAATGTTACCTTGGGTAGGAGATTCAATGACAGATGTCAAAGTAACTAGAGACCTGCCCCCAGGGAAGTGTGTTGGGACTCTTGCTGATTATGTTGTATTTCAATGACCTTACAGATAACATTAATAGTAACTACAGACTTTTCACAAATTTTGCATCTGTCTGATAAAAGCTGGACAAATATTCAGTGAGATCTTGGTCAGATTTCAAAGTGGTGAAATAATTGGCTGCTTTAAGTGTCCAGAAATGTAAACTTATGCAGTTCAGAAAATTAAATATAGTATTATGTGATTAAACTGTTTCCTGTGACTACAATATCAGTAATTAAAAATCAGAATCAGTCAACTTATACAAATACCATGCTTTGTTGGGATATGGAATGGAATGACCACATAGGCTCAGTCATAGAGAAGACAGGTGTCAGACTTTGGTTCATTGTCAGGATACTGGTAAAACGCAGTCAGTATATAAATGAAACTACTTACAAATTTCTTATTGCCCCAGCTTAGAATATTGCTCAATTTTGTGGAACTCATACCCGATAGGACCAACAGGGGATATTGAATCTATGCAAAGAAGGAACTCGTAATTGGTCACAGATTTTTTTTGCTTCACGAAAGAGCATCATGGAAATGTTGAAAACCTGAATTGATGTACTTCTGAAAATAGACACAAACTATCTCACAAAATCCTACTTACAAAATTCCAGGAATGTGTATTAAAAGAAGAATGGTGACAATGTTCCATACACTGGCCTCGGGTCATAAGAATTGTTTAACCAGTATAAACTTTGCCACAGCAACATGGAATCATGTATGGTGCTCACCATGCTTCCTTTGTCTTAAATTGTGACCAGGAGTGCCCTATATGTGGCTGGCAGATGGAACCACATCTTACTGTTAAAGCTTTTTAAGATTCTCCCTGTTTTGGAGGATACACTCCCAGCATAGAGAAGAAAATCAACTGATTTACATCAGCCTTCCTGTGCCTCTTGTGATGGTCCACAGTTCAGGCCACAGCATATCTTCTTATCATGGTAGTCATTCTACTTCAACATAGATTTCAAGTATTCACTTTCTTCTGACAAACTCTCCGGACCAGAGATTGCATACACTTCTCATGCCAATCTCCTAAGGGGGCATCTGCAGTGATGCTCTTGATGGCAGCTCATTTCATGCAGATACAGGTTCATGGGCTTACAGTAAATGCTGTGTCCTGTAGTACCATCATTACTTTTATAAACTAAAACAACCAAGAAAGGAAGCATTCCACTGCTTTCCACTTCTGTCATAAACTTAATGGTGGGATGAAGAGTACTAAAGTGTTCCAGAAAGTGATTAAAGGCTTGGCCAGACAGAATCCGACCTGCTGCTGAGACAGACGGCGCAGCGGGAGGCCGGGCCAGTCAGTGGCCAGGGACACCACACAGGCAACGGCCGGCCGCACCGACTCTTGATGCGTCAGCTGTTAGCACTGTGGAAAGGGCTGAACCCCATTAGTAAGCTTGATTGCGTAGCGAGATTGTCTTGGTGTTAGACGATTTGGAAGATAAATGGCACCAAGAAGAGGAAATGTTGGGTGCACGACATTAATAGCAAGAGAGAAAGCTTAGGAGAATACTATCATCTGTGTATTGATCTAGAGTCTGACGAAGATAGGTTCTTCAAATATTTTCGTATGTCGCGAGAATGTTTCGAGGAACTGCATCGCCTGATAAAAAGGTAGCACCGAGAAGTACACAACAAACTGAAGAAAGCCAATTGATGCAAGGCACAGACTAGTCATTTGTTTGAGGTACGTTTTACCATTTGTGGCCTCTTTGTGCTTCAAACAGAAGTCATATAATTTATTCCATTTCAATTTTGCTGTATCATATGAAAGGTTCGGTGAAGGAAAGTGCTATCCCACAACGTAGTTGCCAGTGGAGTGATAAATTTATCTGAAGTAACATCTAGTTCCGTATGTCCCACTAGAGAGAACTTTCTACTTAATATATTGTTTCATTGTATTCATAACATTGTCATTGAATTTAAACAAACATATCTTTGGTCATTAACTTACCTATTCGTTCTGTCGGCATAATTTACTTTAATCTTTTCCAGATACTTGACTACAGGCGAGAGTCACCAGACCATAGCTTTTTCATTTCGGTTAGGACATTCAACAGTCTCAGAAATTGTGAAACAAGTGTACCAGGCAATATGGACTGTTCTACAACCCAAGTATTTACCTACTCCTACAACAGAGATGTGGAAGAAATCTGAAGAAGGATTTCTAGAACTTTGGGGGTTTCCAAACTGCCTTGGAGGCATAGACAGGAAGCATATCAGGTTAAAATGCCCGAAGGATAGTGGAGCCCAGTTCTTCTGTTACAAACAATTCTTTTCGCTGGTTCTCCTGGTGATCGTTGATCCATACTAAGAGTTTACAGTAGTTGATTTTGGAAATTATGGATGTCACAGTGACAACACTTCCTGTCATGAGTATATCGAGGGCAAAAGTATTCTACCTCCAAATCAGGATCGCATGTATCATACAAAGAGTTGTATCGTCTCACCTCCTCCATAAGTCTTTCTGTGTCCATGATGCATGCACTACGAGCTGCAAGACAAAAACCGCCTCACGCCGCTGCTTCCAGTGTGACCACAGAGAAGTTGAATGCACCAATAGAGGCAAGCAGCCGCTCCGGCTTGCGGTGAATCTGCAAGCTGTGACAACCTGGCAGTGGCCGGTGCAGCAGGCCATATGCCTGTGCATCAGAGCCTCACTCTGTGTGACCGTCGCCATACAATAACGAGAGATTCAACAGTGCGGCCTGCCGGCTGCGGTTCAAGGCCACAGGCCAGACAGAATGTGGCCTGGCCAGTCCTTAAGAGCAACCACTCCATGGAGCCAACCATTAAAATTTAATTAATATAACTACAAATACAGGTTGGTTTCAAAGCTGCCATCTCCAGATCTCTGTCCTCAAAATCTTCCATAATTAAGTTCTTAATAATGGGTGATAGTTGTTCCCATGACCTGTGCTTAGTGCTTAAATTCTAAAATTTTAGCCATGCAACTGCCCCCTCGCACCCTTTCAGAGCCATAAAAAAATCGAGTCTCAGTTTTTACGAAATACTGTTCTTATAAAAAAAAAATTGTTATTTAGTACTAGCTGCTCCCAGGCAAGGATTCCTGTGGCTCAGTCTGGTTAAACAGAAAAGAAAGAAAAGAGAAAGCACACACTTATAATATACAGGGTGGTCCATTGATCGTGACTGGGCCAAATATCTCACTAAATAAGCTTCAAATGAAAAACCTACAAAGAATGAAACTTGTCTAGCTTGAAGGGGGAAACCAGATGGCGCTATGGTTGGCCCACTAGATGGCGCTGCCATACGTCAAACAGATATCAACTGCTTTTTTAAAAATAGGAACCCCCATTTTTTATTACATATTCATGTAGTATGTAAATAAATGTGAATGTTTTAGTTGGATCACTTTTTTCGTTTTGTGATAGATGGCGCTGTAATAGTCACAAACACATGGCTCACAATTTTAGACGAACTGTTGGTAACAGATTTTTTAAATTAAAATACAGAACATAGGTACGTTTGAACATTTTATTTCGGTTATTCCAATGTGATACATGTACCTTTGTGAACTTATAATTTCTGAGAATGCATGCTGTTACAGTGTGATTACCTGTAAATACCACATTAATGCAATAAATGCTCAAAATGATGTCTGTCAACCTCAATGCATTTGGCAATACGTGTAACGACATTCCTCTCAACAGCGAGTAGTTCGCCTTCTGCAATGTTAGCACGTGCATTGACAATGCGCTGACGCATGTTGTCAGGTATTGTTGGTGGATCATGATAGCAAATATCCTTCAACTTTCCCCACAGAAAGAAATTCGGGGGACGCCAGATTCGGTGAACGTGCAGGCCATGGTATGGTGCTTTGATGACCAATCCACCTGTCACGAAATGTGCTATTCAATACCGCTTCAACCACACACAAGCTGTGTGCCAGACATCCATCATGTTGGAAGTACATCGCCATTCTGTCATGCAGTGAAACATCTCGTAGTAACATCGGCAGAACATTACGTAGGAAATCAGAATACATTGCACCATTTAGATTGCCGTCGATAAAATGGGAGCCAATTATCTTTTCTCCCATAATGCCGCACTGTACATTAACCCGCCAAGGTCGCTGATGTTCCACTTGTCGCAGCCATTGTGGAATTTCCATTGCCCGGGTGCAATCAATGTTGATATAGTATTCTCAACACTGACGTTTTTGAGATTCCTGATTCTCACGCAGTTTGTCTGCTACTGATGTGCAAATTAGCCATGACAGCAACTAAAACACTTACTTGGGCATCATCATTTGTTGCAGGTCATCGTTGACGTTTCAAATGAGGCTGAACACTTCCTGTTTCCTTAAATAACATAACTATCCGGGGAACGGTCCAGACACTTGGATGATGTCATTCAGGATACCGAGCAGCATACATAGCACATGCCTGTTGGGCATTTTGATCACAATAGCCATACATCAACACGATATCAACCTTTTCCGCAATTGGTAAACGGTCCATTTTTAACACTGGTAGTGTATAGTAAAGCAAATACTGTCCACACTGGCAGTATGTTATGTGATACCATGTACTTATACATTTGTGACTATTACAGAACCATCTATCACAAAGCGAAAAAGTGGTCCGACTAAAACATTCATATTTTTTTACATACTATATGAATATGTAATAAAAAATGGGGGTTCCTATTTCAAAAAAATGCAATTGATATCCATTTGACCTATGGTAGTGCCATCTAGTGGGCCAACCATAGTGCCATCTGGATTCCCCCTTCAAGCTAGACAAGTTTTGTGCTTTGTAGTTTTTTCATTTGACGCTTATTTCATGAGATATTTGGCCCGGTCATGATCAATGGACCACCCTGTATATGGAAACTGGATATATATCCAATATATATCCTAACCACCTTCCCATTCCTGTCTCTGTCCATCACCTTGAATGCAACATTGTTTTGGAGATTTACGATATATATACCATATGGTGCTCCAATAGGGATGTAAGAACACACTTGTACTTCAGTACAATACATGGACAGGAACCAAAAAACAAGCAGTATATAATTTCCAAGGCCGGTATATTCAGGAAACCAATGGACTCCATGACAGCATCAATTCAGCTGCACATCAGGTGTCTACCAGTGTCTTCCAGAGACACAAGTCAGGACCCAGCAACAGTATTTGACCAAGTTGCTAAAAACAAGTGGGATAACATATTATGTGTTTGCAAAAGTGTACTTTTACATAGATGTACTTTTACACAGCCTAGCAGTGTTTCAAGAACAATGGAGAAAAGCTCAATATCAGGGACAAATTCCTGGATGAACTGAAGAAATGATTTAGTGATAGTCAGCGGAAAATCTGCTTAATAGAATAACAACTGATGAACATGGCTGCGCGTCATGAGGAAATGACTTTGTCTTAAATACAGAATGTTTTGGTCCTATGCCAAATTGTGAATATGTTCAGGACAAAAGCCAACAAAATCTCACAATTCATGAAAGGGATTCCGGAAGACATACTAAGCTCTTCTTGTAAATGATGCCACAACAACCCAGGAACTAAGTGATTCCAGTACCTCCAGGAAATTTAACAGAAAAAGAGGCAGACAGAAGAAGTATGACCAACTCCCTTGCAGCTGCGTGGGGTAGCCGTGCGGTCTGAGGCATCTTGCCACGGTTCGTGCAGCTGCCCCCGTCAGACGTTCGAGTCTTCCCTCAGGCTAGGGAGTGTGTGTTTTCATTAGCTTTAGTTAGTTTAAGTTAGATTAAGTAGTGTGGAAGCCTAGGGACCGCTGACCTCAGCAGTTTGGTTCCGTAGGAACTTACCACAAATTTTCCAACTCCCTTGCGGCAGTTGGGGAAGACCACCATGACTTCATCTGTCTCATATGCCAGGTAATAAGAAAAGAGATACAGCAGTTTGTTGCAGCCAGAAATGCCAGACCACGTAAGCAAGAGATAGCAGCCATAATTATAACCACATATGTCAGGAGGTAATAGGGAGTGTTTGAGAAGATTTGTATTGCTGTTTAGCACAATCTTCCCCACCAGTCTAATACAACCTGAATACTGAACTTGGAAATTATGCCACAGCTGTCAAAAAACACCCAGCATCACACCAATGTAGGTACAACCAATTCCTCCACCAAGTATAACATCCCACTGAAGGATAGAGGACAGATGGCAACATGCTCGTAGTCTCTACTGTGGATGCCTTAGACACATTGCACTCTACAGACAAGAAAGATGATGTTTCTGATGACTATTACTCCCATGATGTCAACCATAACAACTGTTCTGTTCGTGCCAGTCAACTACAGACAGTTACAATCTACCTGTGGGGTGAAGCCAATAACTGTATCATGGATTAGGTCACTCCCGAACATTCTGAAGACACTCCACATTGGAATACAGAGGTAACAGTCATTCACCTAACTGCAACAATTATGAAAAATAAATTAGTTGACCATTTATGGAAGTGATGTTGCCACAGATGAAAAATCTTCCAAGGACAACTGACAAAGACATCAGGAAATCTCATTGACGTCAACATCAGCAGCCAGCCTGTCCAGTCATTTGTCATTTTGTGCTTCTTTTCTGTAATGCCAATAGTTATTGTCATGAGGTAAAGGAGATTACATTCTGTGACACAAAAGCAGTTATGCTGAGATCTTGAAACTACAGCTGTAAGCAAATTAGCCTTGAAGGCCCAACAGTACCGATCAACCGCTGTATCCTTCTCAGCCCACAGGCATCACTGGATGCAAATATGGAGGGGCATGTGGTCAGCACACCGCTCTCCTGGCCGTTTTCAGTTTTTATTACTTGAGTCGTTACTTTCCAATGACTAGGTCCTCAGTTGGCCTCACAAGGGCTGAGTGCACCCTGCTTGCGAACAGCACTTGGCAGGCCAGATGGTCACCCATCGAAGTGCTAGCCAAGCCTAACAGTACTTAACTTTGGTGATGTTAATTTAACAGAATGTAGTCATAATGCTACTTTTTGATGGGACTTCTTGCAGGCATCACAGGTGGATCCCACTGTTATTGATATGAGTTCTTGCCATCGATCTAGATGTTCATTCAAACTATGAAACTTTTGTTAACTGTGAAAATTTATTCAGACTTACAAAAGAAATCTATGTATCAGTGATGATTATAAGCACTGCAGGAGGACAAGAAGAACTTTGAATCACCAATTGTCACAGACAGGCACAACATGTCCCTTAGTATGTGTGTAGGAACAGCCCAACTAGCCCAGCAAGGGTAGCTTAGGGCCACTGATGAAGAATCATGCTACATTAACACTTAGACAAAACAGTGGAGGCATCTACTATCACACTACCAATAGGATTTGGCATGACCAGGGAATGATGACTATTAGTGTTAGCCATTCTGCGTCAATTTTTGAATAATTTCAGATCTGGGGGAAGGGGGGGGGGTGGGGGTGGGGAGAAAAGACAGATCAAAAAGCCCTTCGTAAAATACCTTATCAACACGGGGGATCATCCCCCAATTAGCCAGTGCTTGTGTAGGGGGTTGCTGGTTGAATGACAAATAATCAGAAGGAAGTGGAACAGATGCTTCAAGATGAATCACTGAATCTTCAATGTGTCCTTGGAACTCTCCTTTATTCCTTGAGGAGGAAAACACATGGACTTTTTGTTTCAACTAACAACTGAACAGAAAATTAAAAAAGATGTCTGCCCATTGCTGGGCATTGACAACACCCCAATCTGCTTGAAAGGAGCAAAGTATTTCTCAAACTTGGGCTGCTGTCAAATTGAAGTTGATGAGGCTAACTGGGTAAAGGCTGCCTTCATAACATCAGACAGCCTCTATGAACTGAAAATTATGCCATTTTGACTATGTAATGCTCTAGCCAGCTTCAAACATATGATGGCCAACTTGGTTTAATATCTTAAAAGGATAACATGTCTCTGCTATCTGCATGACATTTGAAAAAATGAGAATGTGTCTGAAGAACATCTAAGCTACCTGACAACTATGCTGAAGTGTGTTCAGACTACAGGCCTCCAACTGAATCCATAAAAGCACCTCTTTGTCATCCAGAAATAAACCTCTTGTGGCACATATTTAACGACGATGGAATCTGGCTCTATCCAGAGAAAAGAAGAGCAGTCACAGATTTTCCAACTCCTCAACACATTTGTGATGTGAGAAATTTCTCAGGATGTCCTTGTACTGCTGCCTTTTCATAAAGGACTTCTGTACCAAGGAACATCCCTTGCAATAATGACTGTAGGGAAACTCCAAATTATCATGGAACACACTCTCTCTCTCTCTCTCTCTCTCTCTCTCTCTCTCTCTCTCTCTTTCTCTTTCTCTCAGCTGTCAGCCTACCTTCACTCCAGCCCCCTCCCCGTCCCATACCATCTTCTCTGACATATTTCTCCATACAAAATCTCTCTTCCCAGCTGGACTGCAGTGCTGGGACTATATATCTTGTCATGTATGTTTTTGTTGGCTAGATTTGAAGAGCAACATTAACTGAAAGCTCAGCAAAGCTGTCAGTCTCATTTATCTGCCTGTTGATCCCTCAACATCTTGAATATAAAGTGAGTGCTTATCTTTATTCCTATTATTTATATTCCTCGAAGGACTTCACAGGACTTTGTAGTTCCATATTTAAAATTTATGTATAAGTTCATGAACTTCAACTCTGAACTGTAGCATTGTGTTTAAAGACTTGTGAAATTTAAGCTTGGGTTTCATGACATTTGAGAAGTTACCCTCAGGCAGTGTGTTGCACTTTAACTTAGAACGGTAATGTGGTATGCTGAACTTAGTGGATTACTGATCAAGCTTATGACTCAATCTGTCATTACACTCACAGTATTAAGTAAGGATTCAATTACAATACTTGTGTTAGCCAGATATTGGTGTGCACATCAGTTAATGCAGAAATGGAGGGAGCCACAAGGAAGGGGTGCCACCTGTGGAAAAGTAACCCAAACCAATGGTACAGAGAATGAAATGTAACAGACTGACTAAGAACAAGACAACAGACCAGGATAAGGACAAACCATCTTATGACAATGAAGTGCTATGCAAAGAAGTGGCCACAATGATGACAACAAGATGAAGGCAACAGAAAGACAAATCCAGGATGCAACCAGAGAGAGTAACCGGCTGACATGCAAGGTAATTATCCAACAGTTCTAGTACAGCAAAGACTGACCCATAGGTATCAAGTGCGAGCACTGAACTGACTGGCTGTGCACTGTGCGGCTGCCTAAATACCAACTATATGGAATGGTATTGGCCAGTGCACTCACAAGGTGAGATGGTGATGCACATGTCGTGTGAGCGCAGCACAGCTGCTGTGCCCTCTAATGGCTTTTGAGGTCTATCTTCTCTGACAGGTGTTCAAGTTCTGTGGAGTCCAATACTAGATCTCTTCACCCTCCCTGAAACAGTCAAGTACGGATGGAAGTGCACCAGACAATGCCACAGGAGGCAGAAGGAAGGTATGGACCTATCAATTGCCAGAGGGTGAAAGGTATGGTGGTTGATTGTGTCCACGGTGATGTTGTTGGAGTTGAGAGCACCAGAGGTTTCCTCCAACTCCCATTGAAGCAGAATGCAGTGCTGAAGTGCCTATGGGGAGTTGCCAACAGTTGCCAGTGGTGCTGGTCCTAGGGACCTCATGGTCACTGGAAGGTGGAGAGGGTGGGAGAAGGGGCAGTGGTGGGTGTTCTGTTTGTGCTCGAGGCCAGAGCTGGTTGTGGTTGCCAACATCCAAGCCACAGGCTGGCCATAAGAGTGGGACCACATAGTTGTGCCACGTGCGTAATGCCGAGCGGGCTGAGAATGGAGTGCAGGAGGGGCAGCATGAGAAGATGAAGCAATGTCTGTCATTGCTGCCATGAAACAGCTCAGCGACTCTACAACTGTGAGTCTGTGTGGTGTGATAGGTGCTCAAAAACAAGGTGAGGGCTGAGGTGCTGGTGGAGGATTCAACAGCTTTCTTCATTTATTGCTTAAAGGTCCAAGTGAGATATTCTGCTTCACCAGTTGAGGAAGGATGGAAAAGAGGGCCGAGAATATGTCCTGTGCCTTTAGCCTCACAGAGCTGTTTGAAAGCAGATGCTGAGAATTGGGGGGGGGGGGGGGGGGCATTATCCGAAACCAAAGTGTGAGGTAACCCTTTGATGGCCAAAACCTAGGCCAAGGCAGTGAGAGTGGCATCAGTTATGGTGGATGTCATGGGCACCATATGTGGGTATTTGGAACAGTCATCCATAATGAGCAACCACATCGATCCCAGAAATGAGCCTACAAAATCAAAGTGGATGCAGTCCCTAAACAACGGGGTGTAGGTGAGGGTGCAGATAACTAAGGGAGTGCTACTTGGTGCCAGGCCCACACCATGCAGCCATGGACCTTTTGCTTGACATCACTATTGATACCCTGCCAACATACATGGCAGTGAGCTAAAGCATTCATGTAGGAAATCCCCCAATGGCCCTGGTGGAGCAAGCACAGGACCCATTGCTGCAATTTGGATTTCATCAGGAATGATCAACTGAAGCATGTCAGTCTCAGTATCCAACAGAAAAGCAGCATTGACATTGGAGAGCCTGTGAGAAATTAGTTTCCAGGGTTTTAGCTGTCACCAACAGGCAGACAGGGTAGGTTGAGCAGCCATGGGTCATGTATTGGAGAACCTGCTGCTGTGTGGGGTTGCGGTGTGTGGTGGTGGCAACATATATGACTGTAGTGGGGAAACCATCCAATGCATGTTACCACACAGCACAGTATGTATGTGGAAGCAGAGGATCTCCTGCTGTTCAAAATCAGAGTCTGATCCAACAAGTAAATGCACTTGTCAGCATTAGAGTGTTGTGCTGTAGGCTTAACCCAGATGATATAATTGTTAGCACTTAGGAACAGTATCAGCACTGTAAGGGTTGAGCTGTTCACTCTGGGAGGTTTGAACAAGGCCTGAATAATTTAACGAAGGGTCTTGTGATCCACAATGAAATAATAATTTACCCCAGAAAAGAGAACGCTGTCACCAATGCCTACTTTTTGGTCTGCGAGTTGTTGGGTTTTGCAGGGGCCAACATCTTAGATGCATAAGCAGTTGGCTGTTCAGTGTCATCCTCATTCCTGTGTAGCACAACTGCCTTGGTGCCATAGGCAGATGCACTGCCACCACAACTAACAGATGTCCAGGAGGTGGTGCCCTGAGACAAGGGGCAGATTTCAGCATAGTTTTTAAAATGGTAAAATCCTGGTCACAATTAGGGGTCCAGTCGTGAGGCACTCTTTTCTTACCCGAGTGATTGAAGGGTTGTGAAATGTTGGCTGCCAGGGGGAAGGACTTGGAGTGATAGTTGACTTTGCCCAAAAACATCTGTAGTTTGATTAGGTTCTTCAGAAAAGACAACTCACACAGGCTAGAATGTGCTTTATCAGGTGTTACAGGTATTACGTAATTCAAAGGGCATGTTGAAGACAACAGTTTCTGTGATTCCTCATCCAAAGGCAACTGAAGGTAAGCATCAGCAAGGTCGATCTTTGACTAGTATTCCAGACCAACAAATCTGGTAAGGAGATCTTCTGTCCAGGGTATTGGGTAAGTTTTAATCAGTGATTGAGCCTTGATTGTAGCCTTGAAATCCCCACATGATCAAAGAGAACCATTGGCCTTCCTGAGTATGAGGAGGAAGGTGACCCATGCAGTAGATAGCACAGGTTTGATACTCCAGCAGCCTGGAGACAGTTCAGCTCCTGCTTCACCACAGTGTTTAAGGCTACTGGAATAGACCCAACATGGTAAAAATGAGGTATGGTGTCCTGCAAAGGCTGATGTGTGCCTGACAATGGAAGGCACGCTCCAGATCTGGCTTAAATAGTACACAAATTGTCCAGATCCTGGAAAGGAATTGCAGTGGGTAAAACCTTGACTTCATTGGAGGTAGAAAACCCAGACAATGTAAAACATTGAGGCCAAAAATATTAATAGCCGATGGGTGGTTGAGAATGAATGAATGTATGTAATGAGCCATGTAACATGTTTGTAGGCTGCCATGAGAAAGAACTGCCCACAAAGGGGGACAGAACTAACCCAATACACCACAAAATGCCATGAGGGAGAAGACAATTCAGTTGAGCCCAGTTGTGAATACATTGTCAGATTGATCAAAGATATGGTGGCCCTGGTGTCCATCTGAAAACTGATGTCCTCATCATAAATGTGGAGTGTGAGAACTAACTTCTGCATTAGAGGGTCATCCAGTGCAATTACAAACTGCACTGCACATACAGTGTCCTGATACTCTTCATGGGAAATGATGGGAGAGGGTCGTACAGCTGTGACACACTGATCGAAGATGTCCTTTGCCATGAAGTGTGCAGGACCTCACAATTTGGAAAATCCACCTGGGAGTGAGTGGGAAAGCACCACACAGTGTGGACCTCCAGATCTTGTGCAAGGTGGACCACCACATCACAGATCAAGGAACCTGTACACAAAGCATTGCAATGTTGACTGGCACAAATGTAATCGCATTTGCGGTTGAGATCTCACAAGTCAGTGACCAAAGTGAAGTCGGATTCTCCCAGCTATTTATGATTTTGATGGAACTCAAGCCTGGAGGCAACCACATGGTCTCACTGTCAAAAGTAATTAGTCAGCAGCAGAATCCAGATCTCCAGAAATGAGAGTGCAACAGGGTCTGACAGAGCTGCAACTTTCAGAGCAGAACGAACATTTCCAATGACGTCCACGATGAAAACAATGATCACTGCAATGAATCAGCTGTTACTTGAAAGGCCAATTAATGCTGTCTCAGTTGATGCATTTGATGGAGGATGTATGGAGGTGTCGGAACAAAGATGTGCTGAGGCCTGGTGTAACTGGGCCTTGTGTGCTCTGAGTTTGTTCACCAGAACTTGAAGCAATTTGTGTAACAAGTCTAACTGGAACTGCTACTGCTTAACTGTTGCTGTTGTCCCAGCAATGAGAGAATTACGCACCCTCCTACTAAGAAACTTCCTTTTTCCTTGTTGCCAGTTCCATATCCACTGTGGCTGGATATCTCTGCACACATCAGTGAATGGAGGAATGGAAGGAGCCACCAGATGGGAGAGCCACCTATGGAAGAGTAACCCAAACCAGTGGTACAGAGAATGAAATGCAACAGACTACAGACAAGACAACAGACCAGGACATGGACAATCAACCTTATGACAACAAGGCACTATGCAAAGCAGTCACCACAGTGATGATGGCAACATCAAGAACAGTGGAGAGACAAATCTAAGATTTAACCAGAGAGAGTAGGCAGATGACAAGCAAGACAGTTATCCATTAATTCTAGTACAGCAAAGATCAGTCCATAGTATCAAGTGCGAGCACTGAACTGACTAACTTTGTGGAAAGATATTGGCAGGCACATTCATGTATCAAGATGGTGGCACGCTTGCCATGTGAGCGCAGTATGGTTTTGGTGACTTCTCTCAGCTATCAAGGTCAATCTTCTTTGGTGGACATTCAACCTCTGAAGCACACGATACCCAATCAATAAAAAATTTTAGTTATTGAACAGTATTCAGTTTATGTTAAGGACATTTGTTCATTCACCAACCATAGTCCTGCCTGTAATTTAAAAAAAATTAACAATAATAACAGAGTATTGCAAGAAGCATGTGACCATCCCTAGATACGTACAAAACTAACAAACTTTAAAAATTAGTCACATGCTTATTTAAGCCCTTGAATAGACACAGTGTGCAAAACAGGATATGCAGTGTAGAACATACAAGAGTTATCCACCCGACATATACATGAAATATGAAAAAAATGCTGATGAATATTTGCCAGTCAGTTTTCAGAGAACATAGATTCAGTACAAAGTATGCACGCTTTTAATGGCAAGATTTTAACACTAAATTGCTGAAGTATTTGTAACAAAGTCCCTAAACCTCTGATGCTATTGGAAAGCTGTTGCACTCATGTTATACTTGGAACAAAGAGCTGGACGAAATCCAAAGTAGGAAACTCCAAAATATTTAATAAAGCATGAAACATATTGTTTTTATGTGAATCAAATGCACCAACAAATGTAATAATACCTGAATTTTAAAAATTAAAATTATGAAGAACATCAATGGATGTATACATGAACTGTCAAGAGAACAATAGTTTTTAAGCAAACCACTGTTATGTGACATAGTATTATTAAAAAAGAATGCCTAGTTTTATTACCTACACAACATGCAAACATGTTGTAAAATATAGGTGTTACTAATTTTATTCACACCAGGAAAGATGGCACAGTGGTTCACACACTGGACTCACATTTGTCTGGCCATCCTGATTTATGTTTTCCATGATTTCCCTAAATTGCTCCAGCCAGGTGCCAGGATGGTTTCTTTGAAAGGGCACAGCTGATTTCCTTACGCCTCCTTACCACAATCTGAGCTTCTGCTCTGTCTCCAATGACCTTGACGTCGATGAGACATTAAACCAAATCTTCCTTCATCATTACTCACTAATGTGATTATTACTGCTATCATCAGAGGAGTCTACATCAGAAACAGATTCAGTTCTACTTCCCCATCATTCTCTATGTTGTTCCAGAGTATATCAACTTCACTGGCATCTGGAGTATTTTAAATGCAGCATATCTTTAATGATTTTACGATCACTGGTCCTTCAATGCTTTTCCAGGCAGTCTCAAACCAGTGTGCAGTAATGTGGGGTGCAGCATACTTAATTTTTCCTGTTGGAGCCAGTTAACAGTTGTTGTTTGGGGAAGGACACCAAACAGCGAGGTCATTGGTCTCACCGGATTAGGGAAGGATGGGGAAGGAAATCAGCCATGCCCTTTCAAAGGAACCATCCCGGCATTTGCCTGGAGTGATTTAGGGAAATCACGGAAAACCTAAATCAAGATGGCCGGGCACGGGGTTGAACCATCATCCTCCCAAGAAATGCATGTAACTCCCCTATATATAAGGGGCAAAAGAACAAACACAAAATTACAGTCCAACATCCTTAACATCAGTTTGCTGCTGAGTTCTTGTGCTTATTCAAAGTTTGAATATAATAAATTTTCTTGAGAGAGAAAAGCTTCTATCCTCAAATTAACACAGATTTAGAAAGCATCACTCGGGCAAAACTCAACTTGCCCTTTCCTCGTGCACTGTCATACTGTAGACTGTTAACAATGGTCCAGCATATTAGATTGGTCCTCATATACAGGGTGTACATCATAAATATGTCATTTTGAAGAGAAACCATGAAAGTTTTTTTCATGTATACCATTACAGTGTAGTTGGTAATTTGCCGATAGTCAGTGCTAGTCACAACCATGGTGAGTTCAGGTGCGGAAAGAGCTTTCTGTGTGTTGGAGTTCGACAAACACAAGTGTGCTACAGTTGTTCAACGAATGTTTAGAATCAAGTGTGGTAAGAAGCCACCAACAAGGAAGGCCATTTACCACCGGCACAACAAATTCATTACGATGGGTTGCTTGTGCCCGGCAAAGAGAAGTGGATGTCCCAGTGTGAGTGAAGTGAATGTGGAGCACGTACGAGAGACATTCATAAAGAGTCCAAAGAAATTGGTGTGTCGTGCATCCCATGAACCCAAAATGGCTCCAATGACATTGTGGAAAGTCTTAAGACAGAATGTGTCTATGAAACTATTCAAATTGGAGCTAGTGCAGAACCTCAATGATAGCGACAAAGACAAGCATTTTGAGTTTTGTTCACAGTTGATGCAATTTAATGAGGGTGAGGATGGCCTTGTTGATCCCTTAATCTTTAGTGACGAAGCCACTTTTCACACTAACGGGAAAGTGATCAGGCATAGTTGTTGAATCTGGGGTACAAAGCATCCACATGAATGCATTGAATTTGAGCATGATTCCCCAAAAGTAAATGTTTTTTGTGTCTTGTCATGTCAAAAACTGTAAGGGCCATTCTTCTTTGCCGAGAGCACTGTCAATGGATATTCCTATTTGGACATGTTGCAGCAATTGCTGATGCCTCAAATGCAATCGGACACTCTGTTCATCTTTCAGCAGGATGGGGCACCATTGCATTTTCATTGTGAAGTTCATGGGTAACTGAGCACGGAGCTGCCGCGTCGATGGATCAGCCATGCTACAGAAGGGAACAGCTGTTTCTTGTAATGGCCTCCCGATCACCAGATCTCACTCTGTGTGATGTTTTTCTGTGGGGACACCTTAAAGATCTGGTGTATGTACCACCTCTACCGTGTGATGTAGCAGAGCTCTGAGAGAGAATATGGGAAGTGACTGCCACAGTCAACAATGCCATGCTGGGATGGGTATGGCAAGAATTTGATTACCATATTAACATCTGCCAGGTCACTCATGGTTCGCATATTGAATGTGTGTACAAAAAACTTTCAGAGTTTCTCTTCAAAATGCAATATGTATCACATCTGCACAATATTTAGTTTTTGTGCAATAAATAATTGAAAGTGTTTCCGGACTTTATGTACACCCTGTATGTGAGTGGCATTAATAAAACACCAGGGAAGTGTGACAGGACCATATTTGGTCTCTATATACATAAACAATGAGATGGATAGAGTGAGCAGTGATCTGTGACTGTCAACATCCAAAACTTTTTTGTGTAAACTGGCGATATTTTGTTCCATTTTTTTCTGCTAAGGCTTTCTGTTCAACTCTGACATCATTAACATTCTTCGATTGTCCTCCTGATTCACTTACTAGCTCATTTTCCAAAACAATTAATTTATTTTCTAAAACATCAGCTCATTCATTCACACTTTAACCCCTCTGACAACCCATTTTTAGCTCTGAAACTTGATTAATAAATTGGTCCATTTGATATTGTACCCTATACATTTTACTATTGTTTTCAGTTTTCAGGTCATTTAATTGTCCTTGTAGTGAAGTAAATTTGCTATCATTATCTGATTTCAGTTAACTTGTCATTAACTGCATTAAATTTGCTATTGTTACCTGTTCTTATTTCAGTTAACTGATCATTGTCTGCACTAAATTTGCTATTGTTATCGATCTTCATTTCCTCTAGTTTTGGCAGAATTAGCTGCAAAATATAAGTTTTTGTGTTTCTTTACTGACTACAATTTCACTCACCTCAGACATGTCATGGCTGGGTCCTACAGCTTTCACTTCTGCATCACTCCTACCCTTGTCTCTATTCATTATGGTGACAAGTACACAAGTCCACAAACAACTTAACATCACAAATAGTTTGTACTTATCTTTCTTTTTTGATGTTTCTTGTTGTAGTTGTACAGTCCTCTTTCATTCGATCCCGTCCATCATTGTTGGTAGTACCTTGTCACTGTTGATACTGTTTACTTTGTTGGGGAGCCCTCGGTCTTCTTTCTTCATGTGATCAGAATTACATTCGTACATAAACTGCAAACACCACTTGTAATCTACCCCTCACTTACACCATTTGTTGCTTGTCACTGTCTTTATGGTTAAGTCTTTTAATAAGTTTTGAGAGGTGTAAGATTTATAATAAACTTTTTACTTACCTTCTTTTCTCATAGTTGGTTCCAGTTCTTCACATCTAGTGGCTGATTCTTGAAGCTGAAATTTTTGATGTTATAGGTTCTCATGGTTCCAAGTGACATAAGTTTTGAAGTAAGCCTGTTCAGATTTTTTGTTTTCTTCACAATAATTTATTTTCTCACATTTTTCTGTATCACACTGTCTTTTGAATTTTCACATTAACAAAGCCAAAATTACATTGTTATTTCAAATTACAAAAACAGGTCCGATCACATCATCTACTACTTCACTCTGCAGTAATAACAATATTCCAAAGGATTTACAAATTTTCTTGTCAAATTAATTTCTGTTAATTTATACTATTCCTTTATAAATGAATCCAGAATTATAAATAATAATCAGTGCCAAATTGCATAATTAAAAATAGAAATTTTAAGTGTGCCAGATATTTTGTAATTTCCCATATTTCTCAAAAAATAATGTCAACTGTACATTCAGAGCTAGTGGATATTGATTGTAACAGAGAAAACAAAGCAATTTATTTTTACAGATTTTAGGCTGAAATATAATAAATCATGTACAAAATCATATGAAATTCTTTTTAGAAAAACAGCAGAAAGAATATTAATTTATTCAAAATTCGAAGGTATTTCTGGTATTGATTACTTCTGTTGAGAAAAAGTAACGCTAGAGGAGGGTGTCCCTTTACAATTGACAACCCACATAGGTTGAGTCATTTTCTCCAATACTACTGTCACTGACATACTCCATTGCCTCAGCAGCAACTGTAGCCTGAAATGGACCAGTCAGCAAATGAACAAGATGCCACAGGGATGATAAACCTGGAACTTAAGATGCTGTTGAAGCCACTGTCAGGGCAACCTGTATGATGCTCCCCATTGCTCCCAACAGTAAAAATTCAGGTCTGGTCATTTCTGATTTAGTTTTGTTACTGGATTTGGACATCAGTACTGAGATGAATGAACCAGCATTGATTGTTCAGAGTTGTATGGTTTCACAGCTGTAATGAGGATGGTGTGGACACCTAATCCACTGCAAGACCCTCTGACAGCTTAGGCAATGAGGATAGTGCACGTGTTCCTTGACCAGTAGTGCTGATGTATCTGAAGCTTTCTAGTTGCTGACATTGCTATTTACACACAGAAACTGATTTGTTCTAGGTTATTTTTCATAGTTTCATATTCTGCTTTTGTTTGCATACTGTTGGCAATTCTTGGCTTCATGTTAGAATTCCTCTTGGCTTGTGCTTTCATATTTGTGTATGGTTAATTGCCATCCACTCAGTCTTTCTGGCCAGTTGCCGTTTTCCAGAGAAAATACCTGGTGATACTTCTCCATCTTGGTATGTGTTACAAAATCATCAAAGCAATTCAGATGTGTGCTGCTAGGCTTGTTACTAGTAAGTTTAATCAAGATGTGGAGTGTTACTCAACTTAAATGGGAATCCCTGGGAGGAAGGTGATGGCCTTTTCCTGAATCGTTATTTAGAAAGTTTCAAGAACTGGTATTTGGAACAGACTGCAGAATGATTCTACTGCTGCCAATACACACATATTGTGAGGACCATGAACACAAAATAGGAGAAATCAGGGCTTGTATAGAGGCACATAAATAGTAATTTTTCCCTCACTTCATTTGTGAGTGGAACAGGAAAGGAATGGGTACAGTGGTACAATGTACCCACTGACTTACACCACTGTCCTACTGAGTATATATGTAAATGAATATACAGAAGAAGATGAGAATGCTAAATCTTGGTGTTGTAATGTTAATGATAAATTTGATTGAGAACAACATGCAACAGACCTACTGAAATGACTGAGCTGGGTAGCGCAGTGGTTAGCCCACTGGACTCGCATTTGGGAGGACAATGGTTCAAAGCTGTCTCTGGCCATCCTGATTTAGGTTTTACTTGATTTCCCTAAATCATTTCAGACAAAGTCTGGGATGGTTCCTTTGAAAGGGCATGGCCAATTTCCTTCCCAATCCTTCCCTAATATGAGCTTGTGCTCAGTCTCTAATGACCTCGTTGTCAATGGGACATTAAGCACTAGTCTCCTCCTCCTCCACCTACTGAAACACTGCAATAAATTTTTATTCATAATGTGAATGTAGTCAGTGAAATGGTAAGGAGCTATGTTGGCAAGTGTTTAAGTGCTGGATCAAATAATTTGATACAGTTTTGATAAGTTTATTTAACAACAAGATCAAACATAAAAACAATAAAAGTTTTAGTTCTCTTAATGTTCCAGGCGGACACTTCAGAAAAGCAATTTGCACCCTATTAACTTTCTGCTCATTTAAATACTCAGAATAAAATATGAAAAAGAACTGCAATGATTAGCCTCCTTAAACACAACATGATAAAGAAACACAGAAGTGCCCTCACAGTGACCATGTGTTAAAATACAATTTTAAAACTATTACAATTGGTAGCTCATATTAGTTAGCAACCATCATAAGCCAAATTAAAATAGCTTTTGACAACTAGTCATGACAGCAGTCAGATTAAATTACCAAAACAGAGAATATCAGAATTTCATTATGTGCTTCAGGTAGCCAACTATGTTTCAAATGTGTTGCCAAAACTTAACAAGCAACTTTTGAACAGAAACCTTCAGGAAACAAGCCTCTCTGCTGGATTACCTTTAAGATTCCTTAGATTTTTAAGGCTTATGAACAGTAAGAGGCTGCCTGAAACAAACCAAAATTCTTTAAGCTTTTAAATACTGTTTTGACAAGCACACAGAATTAAAACTGAATTTAAACACACAAAGCAGATCAAATATTTATTCATCCAGTAAAACAGAAAATAAAGAGTAGACCAAAAATAGATTACATAAGGACAATGTCTGTTCACCAAACTATTGGATGCATACAGACGAAGCAATCCTCTGCCCTATTTGAGGCACAACTTTATAAAAATCTAATGAGAAGAAATCTCTTGCTTATTAGAGGGCACCCACACAACACAACAGCAAAACTTGTCTGAATAACTAGGATGGCAGAACCTTATGGCAGAACACAGGTATTTTCCTAAAATCCCCTCCCTGGCATCTAACCAGTGTAAAGCAGATCCTCACTGCACTTTCTACATTGTTTCTCACTGCAGTTTCCACATTGTTTCTCACTGCAGTTTCCACATTGTTTCTTGATGATACTAAAACTGCCATAGGTCTTCTGCCGACTAGGCAGGGACTCAGATTCCAGCCTGTGACATGCTGCTGCCCAAGAAAGAAGCAAACAGCCACTCCAACAGTGAGGCTGCACTGTTAATGGTCAACGCATCCCACTCGATACTCCAAACTGACCCAGCTGCTGAAGCCAGTGCTTTGGTCAGTACTTGGAGCCATCAGCAAAATGTTGGCTGCAACTCCCAGTACTGCATTGGATGCTCAACCAACCTCCTTGCCATAGCTCATGCACAGGCCTTCATCCTTGTGAAGCACTATGTTGCTGTCCCTTAGTGGTATACCAATGCCTCTTCTTCTAGTCGTCTTCTTGTTTGTTCTTGTTTTTCCCAGCTTCTTGAGATCTCTTGATGAAGAGACACGATATGCTAAGTTCTGTAGTGATACAATGAAGTTACGCAACAGTTGGTGATTAAACTTTTGGAACCGCTAATTTATTGGCATTTACGGAAAGAAAAACACTCTCATACTCTCATGCAGTCAAGCATAACATTTTGTGTGTGTAATGGGACTTACTGCATCACAAATCATTCTGATAAATTAAGATGCATTAAAGTGTTGCTAGGCAATGTAATCAACATGGTGATCTGTGTCTCAATTGAAACTGAACCTCAATATTTTAAATAAACTTTTTTTTTGTCAAAATCAGTACTTGTCTCAAAATTAACTTCCAACTCAGTGCATTAAGTCCAAGTGCATTTGTAACTATTGTGTGTGATTTATAGGACAGCTCAGTTACCCACTGGCATGCAATGTATTTTAAATCTGGCATGCAAGTTTCAGTTTTCCTTAATGGGCTAAATGAATCTTCTGCAATAACATGATTCACGTAAAGTCTAACTGGATTTGTGTCCATATGAGGCAAAATCATAAAAAATAAAATTCGTCACACAGGTCAATGAACTGTACATGCCTACTTTTGCATTTTGTCCCAGAATAAATGCCACACATAAATTCATACATTTTTCACGCACACAAAAATCAAAACACCTTTATATTAAGCAAATAAATTATGGCATGCAATTACTAATGAAACCTTTCCAATTCAGAATAAACTTCAAGGACTTATATTTCATAATCAATAAAATTTATCACTTGAGAGAAACTATTAGTTTGCTAAAATGGATTCAGATTACAGTCAACTCATGTAGTTACCAGGCAAGGGAACAAAGACATCACTCTAGAACAGTAGGTATTGATAAAGGATCTCATGTGGCTTAGTCAGATCTAAGAGATGTTACAATAAAAACAGCTGGTGTATTTTTATTTATTTAATTCCATTATGTTGTGCTGAAGCTTATTCTTATGAGTTACCATAAAATATGATAACATTATCCAAATATATTTAATACAAACTATTTGTGATGTTAATTCAAGAGTGTCCTGCAGAAGTATATTAAAAAGAACTCTGTGTGTTAACTATTGCCTCTCAGCATATTTACCACTGTTGAAACTAAAAGAATGGTGTGTACCATGGTGTGATTTACTGTTGCAAGAATGTTCATTACTAGAAATCAACTAACATATTGTTTCCTGTTACATACATCTCACAAGAACACAATGAAGATGAAATTGGAAAGATTGCCATTCATATGGAGGCTTACCAGCAGTTGTTCTTCCTGCACCCCATTTGTGGCTGAACATGAAAGAGGCTAAATAACAGTGGTACATGAAATAACTTTGCTATATTCATAAGATGGAGTATGGGTGTAGACGTAAATGTAAAACTAAAAACTCTGGGGAAGTGATTACCAGGTGCGTCCAACAGGAGACACGAGGTCTCATTCTGTTCTTAAAAACCAAACTCCTCCCGAACAGGCCATGAAGGCCCAAAGGTACTGACTGTTCGCCGTGCTTTCCTCAGCTCATAGGTGTCACTAGATGCAGATATAGAGGGGCGTGTGGTAAACACACCGCTCTCTCAGCCGTATGTCTGTTTACGAGACTGGAACTGCTACTTCTTGATCAGATAGCTCCTCAGTTTGCCTCACAAGGGCTGAGTGCACCCCACTTGACAACAGCACTCAGCAGACCGTATGGTCACCCATCCAAGTGCTAGCCCAGCCCTACTGTTCTTAACTTCGGGCGCTGATAACCTCGTTGTTGTGTGCCCTAAAACACTAATCACCATAATCATCTGTTCTTAACTTAGGTGACCAGATGGGAATCACTGTTGCCACTGTGGCAAGGCCGTTGGCAGATGTAAATATACTGAATAAAATTCGTCATATTCTTATTTTGCAGACCAATAGTGCCATGTTGTTGAATAACAGAAACAAACATTTTCAGTAGCTTCCTTCCAATCACAAAACATTTAGCTACTTATTTATTTATTCAAATGAATTTACACACATTGCAATAAATAAGTTAAGAAACAGGTGATGACTGTTTGCTCTTCAGCTTCAAAACCATTGCATATTGCGGGGAGGGGGGGTTATTCGTAGCTCAACACTGAGTTAGGCTCTTAGTGTAGATACCATGGTTTGTGCAATTCTTGTTGATATTGCACCATTGTCTTCTGGGAGAAAGGAAATCTTGGCTCTGTCATGAGATCGGAGTTTTGATCTTGCCAAAGTGAGTTCTAGTGATCATTCAAGTTTAATTCATAGAGTTGGTTGGTGACTGCTACAGGTGGATGTCTTGACTTCATCTCAGTCACTGCTATTTAAGAAAATCTTAATCAACATAAATGGGAAGGGATGGGCAGCATTACATTTCTTCAACTCCAGTTTGAGAGCTGCCAGTCACCTAGTCTGAGGAAGTTCAGTATTACCTAGTAATGGTAGCCACTGTAACAGAGGTGTTCTATGTAATAGTTCCAGTTATGGTTCACATTGCCTGGTTGAGCTGTGTGTTGACAAGCTTAGTATGGAAGCTATTGATCCAGACAGGAGCAAAGTGTTCTGTCGTTGGGTGTATGAGGGCTATTGTGCCAATTCTTAAAGTTTCAGCAGTAACACCCCATGATGTATTGGCCAGCTTCTGAATCCAGCTGGGTCTAGTTTTGACTTTTGCTGATAATTTTCCCAGGTGGTGTTTGAAGCTGAGTGTTCTGTTGAGAGTTTCAACAAGGTATGTAGGGTGTGGATTATGTTTCAATTTGACTTTATCATAGTGAACTGAATGTGCTCTTTGAGCTTCTCTGTTGTCAAGATGAAATGATTTGATTTCATTTTTCTTTACAATCAGCTGGAGCCCCCATTGTTTGAAATGTTTACTAAATATGCAAAGGCCTTCTGCCAGTACACCCTCAGTTTGAGCAAATCTTGAATTTCAGGAACTGATGGCAGGGCAGTATCATATGCATTATGAATTTCTGAGATTTTGTTGATGGTATATCTGAGATGTGTATATTAAACATTAGAGGAGCTAGTACTGATCCAAGTGGTAGACCACTTTGTGGGCTAAGATAAATACTTGACTTCTCACTGAGGTGTACTGTCACTGAGCATCTCACAGAGTAGATGAAGGAATAAGATAGTAACCTCTTTCTAAACTCTGTCATAGGCTGGACTTAATAAATGCAGCAGATGTTTTGAGTTGTTGTTGGAATCCTCTCTCTATGTACGTTGTTAACGAGGTTGCAACAGCATCTTCCTGGTATAAAACCAGCTTGGTCTATTAATCTGCTATTGTTTACGAATATGTTATTCACACAAAATATTCTTTCAAGAATCTTTTAGCAAGTGCTTAAAAGTGCAATTGGTTTGGTCTATAGCTTCCTGATAATGTAATGTATTTCCCAGGCTTAGGGATAGCATCAACCCCGCTTCTTGTGAAAGCTTTTGGTGACTTGTATATTCATAGGCTATCATTGCACAGATTTAAAAACCAATGTCACATGTCTGGAAACACCCCAGTGACATGCAACAGCTGTAAGACCTCCCACTGCAAACTCCCAGGAATGACCACCCTGGAGGCTGAGCCACCCTTGAAGAGGAGGAGGATCCTGTCTAATACCAATGGACAATGGTACAAGCCAAAGTAGTTATAAGCATATTGGAAGCACAGCCCAGAGGATGAGAGGACCAACCTTTTTGCACAAGGCAGATGATCTGCTGGAGGATGGGGTCAGTCGCTGTGTCCTTGACTAGCTGGGTACTAATGATTAGAAAGATGTCTACTGCTTGGTGGGAGGTGACATCCAAATGAAAATACACAAGCTCCTTCAAATCAATCTTGGGGTCGGTACCAATGGGCAGCCTGGATAAGGTGTCTGCATTGGCATGACACCCACTGCGGCAAAAATGGATGTCATGATAGTATTTGGAGAGGAAAAAAGCCTGCTGCTGCAACCTGTGAGCCACCTTGATGGACAGACTGAATGTTGTTGTTGTGGTCTTCAGTCCTGAGACTGGTTTGATGCAGCTCTCCATGCTACTCTATCCTGTGCAAGCTTCTTCATCTCCCAGTACCTACTGCAGCCTACATCCTTTTGAATCTGCTTAGTGCATTCATCTCTGGGTCTCCCTCTACGATTTTTACCCTCCTCACTGCCCTCCAATACTAAATTGGTGATCCCTTGATGTCTCAGAACATGTCCTACCAACCAATCCCTTCTTCTAGTCAAGTTGTGCCACAAGCTCCTCTTCTCCCCAATTCTGTTCAATACCTCCTCATTAGTTATGTGATCTGCCCATCTAATCATCAGCATTCTTCTGTAGCACCACATTTCGAAAGCTTCTATTCTCTTCTTGTCTAAACTATTTATCATCCACGTTTCACTTCCATACATGGCTACACGCCATACAAATACTTTCAGAAAAGACTTCCTGACACTTAAATCTATACTTGATGTTAACAAATTTCTCTTCTTCAGAAACGCTTTCCTTGCCATTGCCAGTCTACATTTTATATCCTCTCTACTTCAACCATCATCAGTTATTTTGTTCCCCAAACAGCAAAACTCCTTTACTACTTTAAGTGTCTCATTTCCTAATCTAATTCCCTCAGCATCACCCGATTTAATTTGACTACATTCCATTATCCTCGTTTTGCTTTTGTTGATGTTGATCTTATATCCTCCTTTCAAGACACTGTCCATTCCGTTCAACTGCTCTTCCAAGTCCTTTGCTGTCTCTGACAGAATTACAATGTCATCGGCAAACCTCAAAGCTTTTACTTCTTCTCCATGAATTTTAATACCTACTCCAAATTTTTCTTTTGTTTCTTTTACTGCTTGCTCAATATACAGATTGAATAACATCGGGGACAGGCTACAAACCTGTCTCACTCCCTTCCCAACCACTGCTTCCCTTTCATACCCCTCGACTCTTATAACTGCCATCTGGTTTCTGTACAAATTGTAAATAGCCTTTTGCCCCCTGTATTTTACCCCTGCCACCTTCAGAATTTGAAAGAGAGTATTCCAATCAAAATTTGAAAGAAAGTATTCCAATCAAAAGCTTTCTCTAAGTCTACAAATGCTATAAACGTAGGTTTGCCTTTCCTTAATCTTTCTTCTAAGATAAGTCGTAGGGTCAGTATTGCCTCACATGTTCCAATATTTCTACGGAATCCAAACTGATCTTCCCCGAGGTCAGCTTCTATCAGTTTTTCCATTCGTCTGTAAAGAATTCATGTTAGTATTTTGCAGCTGTGACTTATTAAACTGATAGTTTGGTAATTTTCACATCTGTCAACACCTGCTTTCTTTGGGATTGGAATTATTATATTCTTCTTGAAGTCTGAGAGTATTTTGCCTGTCTCACACATCTCGCTTTCTCAGATGGTAGAGTTTTGTCAGGGCTGGCTCTCCCAAGGCCGTCAGTAGTTCTAATGGAATGTTGTCAACTCCGGGGGCCTTGTTTCGACTCAGGTCTTTCAGTGCTTGGTCAAACTCTTCATGCAGTATCATATCTCCCATTTCATCTTCATCTACATCCTCTTCATTTGCATAATTTTGCCCTCCAGTACATTGCTCTTGTATAAACCCTCTATATACTCCTTCCACCTTTCTGCTTTCCCTTCTTTGCTTAGAACTGGGTTTCCATCAAAGCTCTTGATATTCATGCAAGTGGTTCTCCATTCTCCAAAGGTCTCTTTAATTTTCCTGTAGGAAGTATCTATCTTACAGTTCATAACCAATAGATTGTGGTCAGAGTCCACATCTGCCCCTGGAAATGTCTTACAGTTTAAAACCTTGTTCTTATATCTCTGTGTTACCATTATATAATCTATCTGATACCTTTTAGTATCTTCAGGGTTCTTCCATGTATACAACCTTCTTTCATGATTCTTGAACCAAGTGTTAGCTATGATTAAGTTATGCTCTGTGCAAAATTCTACCAGGCGGCTTCCTCTTTCATTTCTTACCCCCAATCCATATTCACCTACTATGTTTCCTTCTTTCCCTTTTCCTACTGTCGGATTCCAGTCACCCATGACTATTAAATTTGTGTCTCCCTTCACTACCTGAATAATTTCTTTTATCTCGTCATACAGTTCATCAATTTCTTCATCATCTGCAGAGCTAGTTGGCATATAAACTTGTACTACTGTAGTAGGCATGGGCTTCGTGTCTATCTTGGCCACAATAATGCGTTCATGCTGTTTGTAGTAGCTTACCCGTACTCCTATTTTTTTTATTCATTATCAAACCTGCTTCAGCATTACCTCTATTTGATTTTGTGTTTATAACCCTGTATTCACCTGACCAAAAGTCTTGTTCCTCTTGCCACCGAACTTCACTAATTCCCACTATATCTAACTTTAACCTATCCGTTTCCCTC
The DNA here is from genome assembly GCF_021461385.2 of Schistocerca piceifrons. Classification (NCBI taxonomy): domain Eukaryota; kingdom Metazoa; phylum Arthropoda; class Insecta; order Orthoptera; family Acrididae; genus Schistocerca; species Schistocerca piceifrons. Next base: position 730,609,066 of record NC_060139.1, on the reverse strand, counting down.
TTCAAATTTTCTAACCTACCTGCCCGATTAAGGGATCTGACATTCCACGCTCCGATCCGTTGAACGCCAGTTTTCTTTCTCCTGATAACGACATCCTCTCGAGTAGTCCCCACCTAGAGATCCGAATGGGGGACTATTTTACCTCTGGAATATTTTACCCAAGAGGATGCCATTATCATTAAATCATACAGTAAAGCTGCAGGCCTTCGGGAAAAATTACGGCTGTAGTTTCCCCTTGCTTTCAGCCGTTTGCAGTACCAGAACAGCAAGGCCACTTTGGTTAGTGTTACAAGGCCAGATCAGTCAATCGTCCAGACTGTTGCCCCTGCAACTACTGAAAAGGCTGCTGCCCCTCTTCAGGATCCACACGTTTGTCTGGCCTCTCAACAGATACCCCTCTGTTGTGGTGGCACCTACGGTACGGCTGTCTGTATCGATGAGGCACGCAAGCCTCCCCACCAACGGCAAGGTCCATGGAACATGAGGGACAGACTGAATAATGACACTAATAGCTTGTGGTCCACAGTGAGCTTCCTTCTCAGCATGAGAGTAATGGACTTGTGTGGACTGAGAGTTTTGGATGCAAATGCAAGTGGATGCTCCAAACCCTCTGCATTCCAATGCAGGGACTGTTCCCACATCATACTGTGGTTTATTAGGATCAAAAGTAGCAAGACACGGTGCTGACCTGAGGTGGTCCTGCAGCATAGAAAATAGCTGGTCACATGCAAAAGACCAGAAAAAGGAAGCACCCTTACAGAGAATGTAGAAAGAGTGCACAATTATGGATGCCTCAGGAATGAACTGATGCTGAGAGACAGTTTTACCCAAGAAAGCCTGCAGTATATGCGATGGCAAGGGATGCAGCAGGTCTGTAATGGCCTTGACCAGACTCTTCACGGGTTGGACACCCTGCCACGATACTGTGTCACCCAGGTACTCAAGAGAGGGTTGAAAAAATTTATTTCTGTAGATTGCAATGCCCGAAGTTTTCCAAAAAGTGCCCAGAGATCATGCAAGTGGTCACTCATGGTATGTCTGGTGATGACAATGTCACCCAGGTAGTGGAAACAGTTCAGAATAGTGGATGTGACCTGTCCCAGTTAGCATTGAAAAGTTATAGGAGCACTTACCTTGCCAAACATTAATCATTGGTAATGATATAGACTGAAAGGTGTACTAGGAACCATGATGCGCTTGGGCTCCTTATCCAAAGCTAACTGGTGATATTCCTCAAAAAGATCAACTTTGGAGAAGAATTGACCCCCTGCTAAGCATGTGGACAATTCTTCCAGATGTGGCAATGGGTATGTGAAATTTGAATTGGTTTTATTCATCTCATAACATACACAATTTCAGAATACATGTCTGATGTACAGGAGACATGTCAAGGTTACTATTTGCTTATTTAAAATTTTGTCACTCTTACACTAATACTTTGTGGAGAATTTACTTACTTAAAATTTGCCAAACTTACAGTATTTACATCTGCTATAACTATCATAAATTTTTATTCCATTTTAGGGATCCAGCTCAAGGTATCACTTAGTCCTTCATGAAATCTTCCACAGAGTAGTAGCATTGTTCAATTAGAAAATCATGTAACTGGCTTTTTAAGATATTTATCTTCATATTCATTATGCCACACCCTTTTATTGCATTGAGAATTTTCATGTGTTAACTACAGACTATGAATTCATGGTGACCTTAAAATCAATGCAAAGTTGAAGTTTACCAGAGAGTTTTTTGTGATAACAAGGGGTATGGCTCATTAACTAGAGGAAATGGGAACCACAACCCCAAGATATGTGAGGTGGTCCAGCTCTGCCTTGATTGTATGTGGAGGGCTATGAGAATCTGCAAAGCTTTAAAGTCTGTGGTGGTCCCTGAGCATTTTGCAAAAATATTCTGAAATTTGGAGCACAGAGATTCCACTAATTGATAAGGATATTGGCAGACACCAACTGTATGTAGTCCATGGCTCAAAAGCCAAAGGCCTGAAAGGCATCAGACTGAAAAGGTTTACTGAACTAGCAATGTGAACAACAACAATAAAGGTAATAGACTGAGTTACTGATCTATAAAAGGTAGAGCCCGCTGTGAACTGACCAATCAAAGGGATTTACTGTTTACCATATCTCCATACGAGCCTGTTTACCAGCAACAGCAGAAGAGAGCCGAGGTCCGAATATGTTTAGGCATTGAGCAGGGAATCTGCCACACCAGTATCCATGCGCAGGCACAGCTTTCATGAGAGAACCAAAACCATGATAAAAAGCTTGCTGGACACCTGATTAAGAATTGGTCCTGACGACATTTCCTAGGTATCCATATCCATGTTCTCTGATACTCCATTCTATGCCACTGAGTGGCTGACTACCACAATGTGAGCTTTCTTTTGACTTACAATGGCCCAATGCTGGGGACACACTGATGTGTCATACTGCGAATAACAAGATGCTCATGATGGTAATGGGGAGCAGCAGCTGGAATGCTGTTTATGTGCTGTGCAGGAGCCACCAGATGAGCCGGCTTGCGCTGGCACATCATCCTCCCTGGATGCAATGGATGCAGCTGGTCTACCCTACACTTCCGTGACATCGCTCCATGCTTCCAGCTGCCAACCAGCAGCATGTGAGAGGCAATGGGCAACAACTCATCAAGAGAAGGGTTTTTTAATTGGAGGACCCACTGCTGGTCTTTCTTATTCAGGGAGCAGTGGATTGTAACATCGTGAACCATGTCATCCACATTCAACTCTTTTTGACTTGGATATGATTAAGTGAAACTTGCAGTTTGGCCATGGAGAGTCACATTACAGGCATGATAAGACTGATGGGGTGTTTCTTGCATTGTTGGAATTCACCCCTTGAGGCCATGATGTGCATAAGGCAGTAATAATAGAAAGACGACAATGAGCATAAATTGTGAAAAGACAATGAAGAAGATTCCTGTAATGAGACCAACTGCTACAACATGTGATACAAGATGGGAGAAGTCCATGACAAAAACAGTGCACAACATACCTCCGCATCTGTAATGTGGAAGGCTTGGAAATGTTACTGTAAGCAGTGATTGTACATTTTCCAATCTGCTGCCACCTCCTCAAACAGTGGAAATGGATGGGAAGCCTAGCCAGTGACGAAGGAGGAGGGGGGAAGCAACATTGCATGACCTGTTGCATGACCGTAAGAAATTTCCATCTGTTGTTGTACCAACGTTTGAAGCAGAGCTTCAATGTCACAATGAGAAAAATGTCACAAAACAATGCAAAAAGCAACTGCACACCAAAATACTGAACGTGAAAAATGGTCCTACCCATTGTCATTGTGTTCTGACTACAAGAACACACAGTTCATAACAATCACAACACTTCATTACTTCAAGAATACTGGTAGAGGAAAACACTTGCTGTGGAGTGGCTGCACTACTATTCTGAGACACACTTGCTGAATGTCAACATATGACTAAGAGTGAGACTGGCCAGGCCAAACTCATTGAGCCATCAGCTGGCCATGTGCGCATGTTTTTCCTACAAGTTAGGAAAAGGAAATACATTCCGAAAGCTAGCCAAGCTCTGTACCTTCTGTTTGTGTACCTATCAACAACACAGCACTCAATCAGAACTTTCTGTATGTTACAGCACCGCATCTCTCCCACTCATCCCTGCACACATCATGCCATGCCACTTCTGTCAGCAATGTGCCTGAAGCTTAGTGGGAGAAACATTAACATGTTCTATTTCACTCTTCCTCCTTAGGAGAAGAGGCGTAAGCTTGTGGGGATGTAACTCGATGGAGTTGCCCAGAACAGTATCACTGCCCTGAGGTAGCTCATCTAATCTCTCTGGACCTGCAGTTAGTTCTCTTAGATCGATGTTCGTGACAGCATTCTTTGTACCTTGCAGGACAATAAAATATACTGTATGATACCCTAAAATGTGAGAAAATCAATGGAAAATATATTTACATAAAAAATTCTGCAACACTCTTCCATTTTATTTAGTTCAAACAAACTGTGAGGACCTGATGTTAGATTTTCAGCTTCAAGAATCACACCCCTACACAAGAAGAACTGAATCCATCTCAACATGGCAAGCTAAGGAAACTTTGAAGTTTATTGTAATCTTTGCTCCACACAAATCGTCATAAGAGACTTAGCTTATTAATTACTTGAAAAGGGTATTGTTTAATATGGACAATAAATGGAAGGAGGGGAGAGATTACAAGTGGGGGCATTGACCATGATTAATTGGCTAATAATGAAGTTTTGTCTGTTGCAGAAATTGTTGTATTTTGTTGATTTTTGAAATTTATGTACAAATAAATTTTTGACCACTGGGATCAAAAGTGAAGGTTGCCCAACAAGGTATCTTTATACCAACAGTGATGATGCATTGCCAATAATGATGGAGTGGATCTAATGAAAGTGAGGAGGACTTGACAAATACAACATCATAAAGGAAAGATAGTACAAACTATTTGTGAAGTTAAGTTGTTTGTGGACTCATGTGCTTGTTAATTAATGAACAGGGAAGAAAGCAAAAGTGAGGTAGAAATGGAAGCTGCAGGATCCAGTAAGGACATGTTTGAGCCGAGTAAAATCGTAGACAGTAAAGAAACAGTAAAGACTGATGTTTTTCAGGTCATTTTGGCAAAACTAGAGGAAATGAAGACAGATAACAATATCAAATTTAGTGCAGTTAATGAAATGCTAAATGATTTGCAGACTACTTTGGGGAGATTACAAAGCTCTTAGGGAGCACTCTTATACACATTATGCAGCACTGGTGATTTTGTTATTCTGTTGAGTCTCTGTTTATTATGAAAACTTCAGAAGAACTGTTTATTTATTTATAGTAAGTGTTATGTACTTTTTTTGACATGTTCTTCATTCCCATGAGTAGCCTACCTTATGGGCATAAAAATTTACACGGTACCTAATGTAATATGACATGAAAAAGAAAGAGAAGGAATTAAATACATAGCTGCTGAATAGGGAAAATGTTGTGTAGCATATTTTAAGACGATTATCAGTTATTTCAAGGTCCATATTGTAATATCATTTGTCAGTATCTAGTGTGGTGGAAATGTTACATTGGTCTCCTAATCAATGGGTGCAAAGACTGGACTCTTTTTATTTCTGTTTCATACTGGGCATAATTTGTTTGTAGGTCAAATGAATACTTATGAATCATGAACATATTTCTTTTAGATCTATAATCAACACTGAAGGAAATGAAATGAGTATCTGTTTTAGGGGATCTGTGAGATATGATGAGTGACTGACTGAATGAATGGAATCACTCTGCTAATTTTGTGTTAGCAGTATTGAACTGAGGCATGTTACATGAATTTCTCTTGTTCTGATTTTCTCACCTCTTCGAAGTAGATTCTGTGTTGGAATAATAATTATTTGAAGTAGATTACATGTCATGTGTGATATGTGTGTGCCTACAAAAATGCCAACTTTTGTGGTTCCAAAACAGTTAACACCTTCACCATAAAAGTTGTATGTTTTATATGAGTGTTCATCAGCATAAGTATCTGTAATTATTATTTGTTTGCTGTGTCATTGACATAATCACCCTCACTGTGACTGTTGTGGAACCAACAAATAACTTTCGGACATCACCCATACAGCCAGTTGTGTACTGATTTTTTAACCTTTAAATGGGCAATAGCATGAAACTGTTAAAAAAATTATTATCAGTTACATTCAGTTAACCTGAAATTAAGTCCATGATCTAAGAAAATTGAAATACATTCATCAGTGTGAGAGGAGAGTTGATAACACACACAATATTTATTCATGTACTACATTGTAATGTAAACAATAAGAAAATCATCTTTCCTATTCTCATTTGTCCTTCTGCTATAAAATTATATGGGAGCTTAAATACTTTTCTGTCTTCTGTTGCTCAAAGAGTTTCAGTATTTGTGCTAAAAGAGTTTCAGTATTTGTTGGTGATGCATTGCCCTTGGTCACTAATATCTTGGTTAATATATGTACTTTTATATGTGCCTATTAACATTTCTAAAATTTCATCTTCAGAATTTACAGTACTAGTCACCAATTCTGTGTTGTCATTGTACAGTTTCCAAAAGGAAATTTTCCTTTTTATACAATTAGCCATAATTCAGTTGTTTATTGGATTTACTTGTCTAATAATGTACTTCACTTTTTGAGTAATTTTTACAGTTCTGTCGCCTAACTGAAATAGGAACATCTTTTTTTTACAGTTTGGTTTGAACCTACAGATGTCTCAAAGTCCATAAAACCATTCAGAAGCAGCTTATGGAAGTCATTATACGCATTTTCACCCAACTTAAATGAGCTGAAAATGATGGCTAGAGAAGCAGGTATGATCTCTCCCTACCTCCCTTCCTCTCCCTCCCGCCTCCCTCCCTCCCTCTCTAAATTACTTTTGTTACTAGAATATTCCCAGATACTAATGGATGTGACTGTTTCCAGTAATTTTCAGAGTACTGCGTAATCAAATGTTATGTCATTTACACCTATTTATGCACAATATGTTGTATTTCATCATGTTGAGCATGAACTGCCAATCCCATTATCAAGCACTGATCCTTTGTAAGTTTTCCCACTTTTTGTTATATTTTTCTTGAGGTTTTTGTATACATGTTTCATATAATTATTGGCGGAATTTAAAAATTTGCTACTGGGACTGTGTACTGCTTTAGCCATTTAGTAATGTATATCACATGAATTCCTGTCCCTACTACCTATTCTTACCTTTTGGACCTTCCAGGCTACAGCTGATCAGCTGAAATCTCTCCCTAACACAACTACATCAGATAATTTATTCATGACTGTCTTCAATAACTTTCTGATATGTTACATCACTGTGGTTCCTGAGATTGGTAGGAGGGGAGAGGGGCTGCAGAATCACCAAGTTACCTTGGTTGAACCATCTTTCACATTATTTACCTTGCTTCATATCCAGAATCTGTACTAACTGTACAAGAGTTATTGTATTATTTACAGATATAAACATGCATCTACCATCAGTGTCCAACCTATCTTTATTACATTCCACTCAGAATTTAAAGGTTTAGAGAGCACTTATACTAGGAATAGATTTACAAAGCAGACACTGCAAAAGGAAAAAGTAACAGTTTTGTAGACACATTCCTATAGTCCTTCAATCCAGTTTCCCCTAGAAGAATATAGAAATGTGGAATTTTCATTTCTTATTTGATAGATCAGTCTCTCATTAATTTCATACAACATTCAGTGTGGCAGCTGCAGATAGACAGTGCTGTGGTAACCAGCACTTCAGATGGGGGCAAGATGGGTAAGGAATATGAGTGAAGAAATGTATACAAGTCATATGATTTGGTTGGTCATTCTGTTTATAGTTCAGGTGCCCACTAGGAAATGATTTTTTCAACATCCAATCCCTAAGTGTGTGAAATGAGTAGTCAACAATTATTTATTTAGGGTACTGATATGCAGAACTATTTCTCCAATTCTGTGTGGAATTACTACATAATCAGTGTGCTATGCAGCTTGTATCATGGCTCGTATGTAGAATTAACAATGTCTTTGGAAGGTATAATTATGAAGTATGAATGTACACCGTTGTACTTTAGAAACTAGAAGTATGTACAACATAAAGTTTCACAAAAACGTGGGATAAAATTTTGCAAATGAAAGAAACTTTCTCTGTTGCTATCTTTGTAGTGAACTTGAAAATGTTCCATCTTTGTCTCTCACATTGTAAATTTTTTGTTCACAACATATACAAGATGATGGCAGTGTAAACCAAAACTGATTGCTGATGAGGTATTCTTATAAAACTAAAATATTGTTATCAAAATTGAAATCATATTTTTTATGATGCAGCAAACTGTTGTGCTTTTTATGAGAACAGAGCTTACCTTTTTTGGTCACTTTCTTTTTTTATATTCTACACATATAATATCAATTTGTGTGAATGGATTAGGATCTTCATAAATTTTCATTTTGTCGGCTTCATGGCCAAATGTTGGATACCTGTATCTGCTAAGAATAATTTGTTCTTTATTTTGAAATTCTGAGACTGAAGCCCATCAAGTAAAGTAAAATAATTTAATTTAAATTGTGTTATGTTTCACATATAACTGCACAAGAATGTTTCACCATACAGAATGCCTGGTCCTTATTTCTGCTTTACATTGTAGGATTTCCAGTGAACATGAGCCTGAGCATTCAAAAATCTTGCCCAGAGGAAGTTCTTGAAGAAGTGACAAGACTTGGTAACTATTTAGTGAATGAAAGTATCAGCGCCACTGCTGTTGTCACTCTGGGAAATATTGGACTAGCAGTAAGTACCCTCCTTATTGATACTTAATTAGGTTATTGGATGGATGATCTTGTTTTACATCAGTCTGCTACCTTCATGTTTCCTGTTGCCTGTACTTTTCAGGCCCTAACAACTTGTTTGGTCAGCCTAATGCATATCTGGCATTTCTTGTGGATTTTCCTTCATGATTCAAGCCTGTGACTTCTGCAGCACAAATAAGTTCTGAAACATGAAAAATGTTACAATATTTCAAGAATTTTAATATTGTAACATTTCTTTTTTCATTGACAAGTATGTATTTCTTTGACACCATTGATCACAAAATATTGCTTATAAAAACTGAACAGTATGGACTCAAAAAAAAAAAAAAAAAAAAAATTGAATCATTCCCAAGCAGCTGTATACAGAAGGTCAATGTGAAGTATGCCTTAGTTAAATAACTGAAATCCTATTTGATAGTAAACCTGTTAAGCAAGATGTGCCTCAGGGCTCAATACTGTGACCTCTGCAATTTGTCCTGTATATCACTGACTTGAGCCAGAATGTAGATGCCCACAGAACCATCATGTCTGCAGATGACAAAACTGTAATTCTCAAAGAGGACAACACGGGGGCACCACAGAGAACAGTGAACTTGGCTACTGAATAATTCAGTGACTGGCGTACATAAGACATACTAACCATTAACGCTAAGAAGACGGTGTAACGATTCATTGATGAATGAATGCAAAATTTTCATGCTTCAGAAAATTTATTCACATTAATTGACATTAATTAACATCCGAACTGCACACTCGTCATGTAAACAAAACACAGAGAGACTTCACTGATCTCTTAGACTTCCAAAAGTAACTTCAAAAACTGACTGTTGCAACATCACTGCATTGCTTTAAGTAGAATTTTAACAATAGCTTCCGAAATAAAGCATTATTAATTTTATACAATTTTGATGTTACAATTAAAATTTACGAAACGTAAAGAAACTGATGTTACAGCCAAATAAGGTATAAAATACAATATTGAATGACAATCTTTTATAGTAATATCTTTAGTTTTCCATAAGAAAATCATTCTGAACTTTAATTACTATAATGTCTCTCATATTGTTTTAGTTATGTAATTAATTACAGTTTGGATTTGGTTACTATAATGTAATGGTAGTGCATAGCCCGTGCTTTATCCGATTAAATACATAGAATGCACAAATAAGGCCTCAAATTCTGGAAATTGGAAAACTGTGAGGTATAAACAATTGGGAAGTTAATTAGAAATGTAATAAGAAAAAATATTAATTACAGAGGAAGACATAAAAATAAATAACAAATGAAAATACATCACTTGGTAATAACTTTTAAGCTGTTTCTCAAGATAGTCAGGTCTAAGGTTACTGGATTTTTAGATTACCATTTTGTTAATTAGAAGCATTGATTTTTTTTATGCTAACATCTCTGCAGTCTCTAGTTATTTATTTCTAAGGACTTATTACTTCAATTTCTTGATTAGTTACTTAATTTAGCATATGTACATAATTTTATCAATGACAACAATCCACCCATAATTGCAACAACACACATCCTTCCAGAACATTCCACACGCCTTTGCAATGAGTATCAAGTTTTTTTATCAAGTAGGAGAGAATGATACACCTATATTTGGATCAATTTTCAGTGGGTGCAGGCTGAGTATTATTGTTAGGCTTTTTACTGTTAGCTGCGTGCATCTCAATGAAAATTCTGTGTCCTTCGACAAGAACATGGATCACTTTTGGGACTTGGAATTGATGGGGGTAAAAGAACAACAAGAACGATGACTCTCATCAAAACATGACACCAATTTGCAGAACTTCCATGATATGTTCCAGATGGTGGAAGGCAGAAGGGTAATTTTATTACTAAGAAAGAAAGATATGATCCTTTCTTCAAATCATTGCAATGCAGAACGACATTTTACATCATTACAAAGAAAATTTTCAAGTAACGTTCATTTTCCTGAGTCACAGATGTTAATTTATACTGAGAATGAGTATGCTGAAAGGATCAGTATGCATGATATTTCAACTGACATATTCTACCTTCTTCATCATGCACTGAATAGTGAAAGACTGGGAATTACAAAATGGAAAATTGTATTTGATGTTTCATTATGAGGAAATGATTTTGATCACTTAATGACACTATATTCAGGACTGAATTTTTTACCTGAAATACTGTCAACTTTAATTCATTTCAGGACGTATCAAAAAACCATTGCTGGAGATGGCACTCAAGCTTTCTTACAACTGTCAATGAATGAAAAGGATAGAGATTCAAAGTGTTTGTTTGGTTTCATGTCAAGAAGAGAGATAAGATGCAATTTGGCAAACTTCAAATGATGCCATTTATATATTTACACATGTACCATTGGTTCTCACATGCAGCCCTTTACTCCTATTTGCAGTGAATTGGCTACAGAGTTTAAAGGTTCTGATTCTATTGCAGAAGAACTTACAGATAAAAGCACTTTCATGGATGACTTTGCCGCCAGCTGTGAGGATGACAATATGGTCACAACTGTATACTATCAGGTGATAGGTGTGTTGCAAAAATTAAAACTTCCAATGAAAAAATGGTCTACAAATTCTAACATACTAAAGAGTGTATGGAAAACAGAAGGGCAATCAGTTAAAGAACATACCACAGTCTTGGCATTGACTGAGATATGGTATCAGATTCAATCCTCTTCAGTCACCATCTTGTTACCAATAAATTACATGATGGACCCACAACTAAATGTCACTTACTGCACAGGAAAGCAAAATTTTGTGATCCTCTTGGCTCCTTTTCACAGATATCCATAATGGGAAAAATCCTCTTTCAAGATAATGGAAATTTTGGGCATCACAGTTCATTCATCTGCAGTCATTCAGAGTACTCAGATGGATAGGTTTGCACTGTCAAAAACCACTAATTCACATTTTTCTGATACCTCAGAAAGGACATACAGAGCAATGCTGTACATTTGCACATTCTACACAAAAAATGTAGTTGTCTGTTTGGTTGTGAGTAAAAACAGTTTCTCCTATCTAAAGGGTAATGCTTTTAATGGCTTGAATGACTACTTGCCCTACTGGGTTCATGCCTTCTGACATATTTCTGTCAGGCTACTGGGTTTGATATCACAAACACAGTAATGTGGAGTGATTCCTGGGTGGCACTTGGCTGGATATGAAGCAAATCCAAATCGCTGGAATACGTTTGTTGGCAGTAGAGTAACTGAAATCCACGAAATTTTAACACCATTGCAGTGGAGACACTACCCTACCACAACAATCCGGCAGATTTGCCATCACATGGAACTTGAATAGGTAGATTACAATCTTCCATGCTATGGCAAGATGGGCCTTCACGGCTAACTCAGAAACATGAAACTTGGCCTCAACAACAAATCTCTTGTGACCCATTACTAGAGACATGAAAGATAACAAACAAGCCTTAGCTATTAATGCATGGGCATATCCCATTGGCACATCAAAATACAGTTCTTATTGGAAACTGTTGCACATAATAGCATGGCTTCTCAGTTTCATCCGTAATGTTACATTTCCAGAAAAGATAGAGTAAATTCTCTATCCATAATGTAGACTCAGCAAAACAAAGTTGGATACATATGGCCCAACAAGAAAGCTTTCCACCAGAATACCACACACTTAAAAACAAGACCAAGTTTCCATCGAAATCAAAAATAGAATGTTACAACCTGTTTCTTCAGGGTGGACTCATGTGGCTTGGAGGATGACTTCACTTTGTGGACTTGAATACTCCACTCTTACAAGACTCTGATTCTTTATGAAGTTAACTTATTCAAAAACAACACATACGCTTACATCACCTAGGAACTGCTGTATTATGGAACGAACTTTGGATTTTAAGGGGAAAACAAAAAGTAAAAGGAGTCATACAGATGTGTCTCCTTCGTAAGATAGCCAGAAGTTCCCAAGGAGGCAAGAGAGAACCTCCTCTACCATCTGACTGCATTAAATTCACTAAGCCATTTGCAGCAACAGGCTTAGATTTTGCACACTCTTCATCAAACTTGGCAACTTCTTACAAAAATGTTGTGTGTTACTGTTTACATGTGCTATAACAATAGCTCTCCACCTTGAACTTGCATCAGATATGAGCACAAATAAATTTTTGATGGCCTTCAGGAGATTTACTGCAAGACGAGGACTACCAAATACTATTTATTTGGATAACACAAAAATGTTTCAAACAGCAAACACAGAACTGAAACACAACAATCATTTCTTTGAAGACACAAGGGTCAGCCAGCACTTGATTCACTGAGGTGTTTTTTGGAAGTTTATTTTGACATGGGCAGCTAGGTGAGGAGACTGGAGGGAATGCATGGCAATGACTGCAAAATGTTACCTCCAGAAGATTCTAGGAAAATCCTTAGTAGATAAAGAAACACCTAGGACCTTATTACTAGAAATAGAAGCTGCCATCAACTCATGATCAATCATACGTGGGGAATCAGATGCACTGACACCACGACATTTCTTAACAGGAGAACAGTTAACTACAGTACCCACAGGTCCTGAGCCAAGTATACAAAAGGATCTGCAAAGAGAAGCAAAGCTATGAGAAAAATTGCAAAGTAATTTTATGAAAAGATGGGAGAAAGAATATTTGTCAGAATTAAGAAACTTTCATGAAGTACAGTGCCCTAGCAAGAAACTGGTTAAATGTAGATTGGGAGGCATTGTTCTCTTATAGGAGCATAAGCAGCCAACTAACCTCATCTGCACAGTGGGGCCTGCTGTTTCTCTTCAGCTAAGTAATGTAGATTTATGACTGGGTACTACGGTGCTATAGTTTTATACTTGACATGGCCAAATTTTGGCACACAATAGTTTATTGTCAATAGCTTCTAAAGGAGGTCAATTTATTTTGGCTGGAACCTAGGTAAAGATTGGTTTTTATTTGCAACTGAGGCTGGCGTGTTATATGTTTGAAAAACAGTTTGTTAAGAACAGATTGACTTGTACTTTTCGGCTTATTTCTCGCATACATCGGGAAATGCCGTCTTCTTGCACATAGCTGGATTATTTAATTTTTGTGCTAGCTGAAGGTGAATTTCATATAATTCTTCATTTAATGTCTGTTTCTTTGTGTATAGTGATTTAATTTCGTGTTTCAGCCAGGCATTTGTAGCTGCCTGTTTGGCAAGTTTTGCTGCTTTCGAACTGTTAAATAATCCGGCAATGTGGTAGCAGATGGCATTTCTCGATTTAAGTAAGAAATCAGCCAAAAAATCACCATAAGTAGAAATCAACCTATTCTTAATGAACTGTTTTTCAATCTAAAAAGCAAATCAAAATGCAAATAACCTACAGACCACTGATGATGCTTTACCTCAATAAAGCGAAATGCATCTGGTGAAAAAATTACACATTTTTGTTGTTGAAACAAGAGAACGAAAATATCCACAAGAATTATAAAGCAACTAGAGACACTATGGCCACACAAATGAAGAATTTAGGGTAGATTTGATGTAACTACTATAGGCAGCTGTGGCACAGCAATGAATTTTAGGGGGGGGGGGAAGTGATAATTATTCCTGCCACTAGGTGAGGTGTAAAGGAGAGGTGAGGTGTAAAGGAGATGAGACAATGTGGTTCATAATGGTACTACTAATCTTGATTGGGGTGAAAGCATTATGGAACCAGTTCCCGGAAGGGAGTTCTGTTTGCCAAGCAAGAGGATGTAATAATCACCGATCATCACTGGATGATACAGGTGGTATTCATCACATGGGAGATGTGTAAGGAGGACTGGAGATTATTCCATATATGCAAAGGAAGAGGGGTTGGATGGATGCTGGAGGTCACCTTATGAAAACAATATTTGGCACTGCTGATGAGGAAGACATTCAAAGTGTGAATGATTCAGTAAAAGAGGTTATGCAGTGGGCAACAGGGAACAAAGTCATGAGTGATTGTCATCCTATGCAGACTGCAAGTTTAGAGGAGGACATATTGAATAACACACGACTCCTATGACAACTGATTGGAGATGTAATGTGGAATGCCACAGCCACAGAAGAGGCAGTTAATCAAAATACCATGGAACTACAAACCAAAGTAAAATTCTTAGATAGGGAAGTAATAATGACAAAATGATTGCAGTGCATAGAGGACAGTGTTTTGGAAACATGAGGGAAAGTAACAACTACGGGAGGTTATGCAACAGCCTGTTAAGAGGTCATCTAGGGGTAGGCTTGTTACCAGAGCAGTATTTAGAGGGTCTAAGGAAGATACAGGAGGAACTAACACTGGAGTTGGGGTTGGTTTTAGAAACCAAGCCCAAAAACTTACCTTTTTATTTCAAGGCAGCCACAGGATCAGTGAGAACTGATGGAGTGAAAATTTACATTTACATTTCTATACAAGTAGCAGGGAAACAAGCACGTTATGAGTGATGCATAGTTCATGTATATCTGTCAAGTAGGGTATACTGAAGAAATCTGTTAGAGTAAAAACACAGCAGCTATTATTAATTGCAGAAGACAAGGCCAGATATGTTGGAAGTAGTTACAAAAATGCTACTGAGGGGAAATTGTGGTCTGTCTGAATACGGTAGTTAGAGAGGGGCAGGATTCCTGTGCAGTGAAATTGCTAGTGGGGCAAAAGGAGGTAAGAGAATGCAATAAAGAAGTGATTGAGCCAGAATTGTACTTTCAGTAGGTTAAGGCACATCAGTTGTACTCTACCTTTGACAAGATAGTAGTAGTGGCTAGTTGTTTTGAGCAGGGGAAGCTCACAAAGAGGCTAGAATTAAATGGGATTGGTTTGTTATTAAATGGAACAGCATGCAAGATAATGGGTCTTACTTTCCATCTGCCCACACTAATGTCAGGGATAACTTATTTGAATATTTCGCAACCTCATTTGTGTTGGCCCGAGGGACCCACAGAAGTGTTACCTGCTGCAAATCTAATTAGTTTAAATCAAACTCTGGGATGGACTTAATGCAGTCTATGACCATGCTTCTGAACCAGCAGGAGTGATGAGTCTCCCTGGAAGCCTTCTTGCAGCATGAAAATTTATATCGGGAAAATCAGTACCAGAAAGAGATAATATTGGCTATTGTCACACCATCCATCACAGTGGCACTTGTTCTGCTGAACATAGTCATTATTTTGGTACTAGAAGACAAAGAAAAAGACTGGGTTTGGACTTGGCCATCATTCAGATTCCAGTGGCTTGGATGCACTGAGCATAAAAGCAGCAGGACGACGAACACACAAGGGGGTAGTATTAAGGATAATTGGTTCATTACAGCTTGTGAGTTTGGAATAAAAAGTTACTAGTCATCATACAAGAAGACTAGTAATGAAATAAGTTCCATAGTGTTTGAGTTAAGGACCAGGGCAAGGGGCCCTTTAGAAATGTGTAAGATTAAGTGATAGGGTTAAGGAAACCAATTGTTAGAATATTTCTTGAGAGGCAAAACGGGCACAGAAGCTTTCTTCCCTCCTGGGCTGCATTTCTTTCACCACACCCCTCCTTCTCCATCCTCACTTCTTCCCCAATGCCGCCTCCTTTCCCTCTTTGTGTTCTGATTGATGTCAACCTGGCTATCCACCTGGTACCCACCATTCTTTGCAGTTTTGTTCCTCTTGCCTGTTCTCTTTCATCCTTTTTGGTGTTTTGGTTCCTCCTTGGGGTTTGACCTCCACATTTAAATTCTATGTCCTTTGTGTGAGCTATTTGGGGAAGAACTCCCTCCCTAGAGCCTATGTCATGGATTTCTTTCCCCACTTCCTTCACCTCTTCCTTCCCTACATAGGCCCCCTCCATCCTTCTTGGTCACCAACACATGCAGCCAGTCCATGTGGTGTGGCTGTCATGTGGGCACAAGTTGAGCATATGTGTGAACTGTCGCTTCAAGGCAGATTGCTTGAAGGTTCTTCGGGTTGCAGGTAGGTAAATTTCAATCCAGAAATGTTAGAACTGTTCAAGAATTTGGTCAATGAGGGATAATTGCGGATTTGATATCAGAGGAGAAAGCTATTCCCATGGTCGCAGACAGTGAGCCTACTGTCGAGATGCAGGTTGGAGGAGTGCCCCCACCCCCTCCCCATTGTGCTGATAACTACAGATAACACTACTGATACCTGAGCTGTTGACTCCATTGTATGACAAGGAGTGGTTGGTTGTCATCCTGGAACATCGGAACACCTGACAACAGCTGCCGTGCCAGACAGCCCTTGCTGTGGGTGGGTGGCATCCATGGGGAGAGTCACTAATCAAAGTGGATGGTATCAGTGAAGATGCTTGGCACATGAAGTGTATCAAGCTGCAAAAGTCTGGCCATTCTCAAGCGGCCATCTCCTCAATGGGTAAAGGTTCATTGAATGGTGCTTTGTATGGCCCTGAAGCCTTTCCTCCCCTGACTACACCCAGGGAGGAGGGTCAGGCTCACTATTTTGGGATGAAACACTTTACCTGCTACCTGGTCTGTGCTAGGATGGATGGGAGCACAGTCACTGCCACAAAGCCATTGTTTTTTGTGGAGAATATTAAGGACACATTTGGTGAAGTCGAGTCTCTCAGTAAGTTTCTTTTGCCACTCAATCTGCAGCCCTTCATGCTTGTGATTGTCTTGGTGATTTCCCAGTCTATTACCCCCTCACCAGTCTCTGAATGTCGTCCAGGGAGTGTTTTTTCATAGGGACCTTAATCATGCAAACTGATGAGGAACTCTGGACAAATCTGGAGTGCAGTGTTCATTTTGCTCAATGTATGCAGAAAGACTGTAAAGACAACCACACTGCTACTGGCACCATTATTCTGGTTTTTGAGGGAGGTAACCTTTCAGAGTAGGTCAAAATTATGGCTTACCGATGTGATATGACTCCATACATCCTGCCACCCATGAAGCGCTTTTGGTGTTTGTGTTTTGGACATAGGTCTTCCCGCTGTATGCCAGACCCTCTGTATGGTGACTGTGGACACCACTCCATGAGGGAAGCTCCTATAGTCCGCCATCTGTGTGTGTAAGTTGTCAAGACCACCATTCTCCATGCTCTCCAGATTTCCCAGGTTACAGAGAGAAAAGAAGACCCAAGAATGCAAGTCTCTGGATCATATGTCTTATGCTGAGGCTCACTAAAAATGCAACTCACTCCACCCAGTGTTGATATCATCTACTTTTGCCTCTGTTACATCCTATCCCCCTCCTTCCTCTTCCTTATCCCAGCTCCATCCCCCTCTCCCATCCACCACTCCTGCAGTTCCCACACCCTTCCCTCCATGTGCTGCTCTCCCTCTCCTTCCACAGAAGTGCCCTCCCTTTTCAGTGCCTGCCAGTGATGGGGCTCCCTCTTTGGACCCTTTCCACCTGGTGTTTCTCAGGTCAGAAGCCTGCTACCACAACTCAGCACCGCAAGGTTGCCCGCTCTCTTTTGGTTTCAGATTTTTCAGAAGGCTCCTATCTCTTTGTGCCCTGCCCTCCTTAACCTTCAAAAGAAGAAACATAAGTGGCAGGACAAGGTCCCCCTAGTGTTCCTGAAGGTGCCATCTCCCCCCTCACAACCTGAATCTGACATCTTTTTTAAGGATGTCCCCCATCCTTGTTGGTGACAACCACTGACCTGGTGATGTGACCTTCCCTTGGCTTCTTTATGTCTGGCCTGGACTCTCGCCACATGATAATGCTATGGAATTGCAGTGGATAGTACTGTCACCTACCAGAAATACAACAACTTGTTTCCTCTTATTCTGCAACCTGTCTTGCTCTTCAAGAAATACACTTCCGTGATGACAACCCTCCAACGTTTCGTGGCTATTGGATGTTCTGTCAGAACTGTGCTGGCTCCAGGATAGCATCTGGAGGGGGGACTGCATTTTGGTTGACATTTATGTCATTAGTGACTGCATCCCACTTCATACCAACCTGGCAGCAATAGCAGTATGAGTGCAAACAAGCCCGCCAATTGCCATTTGCAGTGTCTGCCTCCCTCCAGGTAGGCCACTTCCTTATGCCGAACTGCCTACCTTCTTACAGCAATTCTCGCCACTGTATCTCCTTTTCAGGGACTTCAGTGCACACCACCCCCTGTGGTGGAGTGCCACTTTGATTGGTAGGGGCCTTCTAATTGACCAACTTATTACATACTTTGATTTGTGTCTCATCAATGATGGTTCCCCTATCCACTTCAGTGACACTCATGGTACCTTTTCTGCCATTGATCTCACCACCCCCTGCCCTGCTGTTATGGCTTCCCTACAGTAGTCACCCCATAACAATCTTTGTGACTTCAATCACTTTCCAGTGACTCTTATCATTTCCCTGCCACTCCCAGGCAGATAGGCCCCCATGTTGGGAATTCTGCAGAGCCAGATGGCCATTATGTATGTCTGCTGTGCACTTCGATCTCTCTGACTGCATTGATGTAGTTGTGCGAGGCATCTGTGCCACTATTCTTCATGCTGCTGGCTCTGCTATGCACCTATCCATAGACCCCCCCCCCCCCCCCTCATTGTCGACCAGTACCATGGTGAAACAAGGACATATAAGTCACTATCCAGGACTGCCAATGGGTGCTGCAGTGATTTAAATAACACCCTCCACAGACTAACATTATCACTTTTAAGCATGTCTATGCAAAGGTTTGCCAGCTTATTTGGCAGAGTAAAAGGAATTCTTCGATCACTGTATTTGGGACATATGCCTCTTCACATGTTTGGTCCAAGCTGCATAGCCTTCTGGACGGTCAGTGACAATGAACTGTCCAGGGTCCTACCCTAAAGGGTGTTGTGTGTGCTGATCCATTGGTCCTTACAGAACACCTCATGACACACTTTGCAACATCAGCTTCCTCTTCCTATCCTGCTATCTTTCTGTGACAGACCCAGGCCTGGACTCCATCCACAACCAGATGATCGAACACTTGGATATTACCCAGAGGCAACATCTACTCAGGGTCTTCAGTTACATTGGGCTCATGGGTATCTTCCCATCACAATGGTGAGACAGCATAATTATCCCCTTCCTTAAGCCTGGGAAGAACCCAGCATCTCTTGAAAGCTACCTACTGATTAGCCTGACCAACATTCTTTGTAAACTGCTCAAGAGGATGGTTTGCTTCCAATTAGGTTCAGTACTCTGGTCTTGGGGCCCTTTGTCTCCTTATCAGTGTTGCTTCTGGGGAGGACCATCTACAACTGACCATTTTCTAAGATTGCAAACAGCAATCTGACAGCCTTTTACTAACTGCCCTCACCTTGTCGCAGTCTCTTCTTTGACCTATGTAAGACATATGACATGGCTTGGCGCAGTCACATTTTAGTTACTCTTCAGATTTTTGTCCATGAGTTTTTATCCAGCTGGTCTTCCGGGTTAGAGTTGGCACTTCATTCAGCACTCCTCGGCTCCAGGAGAAACACTATCCCACAGGGTTCTGTATTATGTGTCACACTCTACCTCACTGCTGTTAGTGGGCTTATAGCCTCTGTTGGGCCTCTGGTTACCCTGGCACTGTATGTCAACAATTTTGGCATGTGGTGCAGCTCCCAATCGGTATCATCTGCTGAACACTAGCTCTAAGGTACCATTTGATGGTCCTCTGCATGGTCCCTTTCCCATGGCTTCCAGTTTCCTCCCTCCAAAACCTGGGTTGTACATTTTAGCTGTTGACCCACTGTACACCCTGATCCATAGCTTTATTTAGGTGACCAGCACATGGATATTGTAGTGAAGTCCTGTTTCTTGGGCCTTCTTTATGATAAAAAGCTGCTGTGGCTGCCCCATATTCACTACATGAAGACTACCATATTTACTCGAATCTAAGCCTGCGGCTTAGAATCGAGTGCAAAGTAAACGGAAGTTCTGTAAAATGTTGGTAGGTGCCGCCACAACTAACTTCTGCCATCGAATATATGTAGCGCTACACAGGCATGCTTTGCAGGCACAAAGCTAAATACTGGCGCCAAAACCTCTGAGTCAGTAAATAAATTAAAAAAAAAGGTGGAAGAAGAGCTTTTTTATCCGCCACGAGTTTCGACCACTGCATTTTCATACATTATCCAACGAAGTAAATACAAATTCCGTATTGTTCATCTTCGAATGTAGCATTTCAATGTACTTTGAAAATCCGACTGGTAAGATTGTTTGGGGTGCTTGTCAATATGACCAACTCTACATGCAGTATTCTCTTCACCATAAGAATAATACGAATATAAACATTTTGCCATGTATTCTTTCATGTTTGCTGCTATCTCATTTAAATCCTGTCTGCCTAATAAACTACGAAACTAGTGCGAGACAACAGCAAACGCAGAAGAACATACCTATCATGTCATGTTTATATTCGTATTATTCTTATGCCTAATAGTAATACTGTCAGAAATGAAGCACGGCAATTGACTAGATTTTTAAATCTAAATGACTCTAATTTCTGTGCAGAATGTAATGTACAAAAGAGGCGTCTGCAAAGATTTTCAAACGGCGAAAAATTTTAGGTAAACTCTCGTTCAGAACATCTTCTATCATACGCAGACTATTATTTGGTTCTTGTTGATCATTATCAAAGAAAGCAGCAGTGTAAGTAACAACAAATAGCAGTCTCTTGCCATTGTTTTGCTATTGAGACAATTCCTCTCTCTTTTTTTTTTAATTTTAAGCGGCGGTAGCACGCACAAAAACAAGCCATGCCGCAAGCGGCGACAGGTCGTAAACATACATTATCAGAATGCGACAAACCATGCATGACACAGTACAATAATGCATTTTCAGCTTAGAGTGACGTAAACACCTATAACAAAGAGAACGGCACTTATCAGATCAAAGAAAAATAAGGAATCGATTCAAACTAAACAAAGCACATGAAAAAGGAAGGGTACCCGTATAAATACAGACGGAGTGCCTGACGCATAGCAATGGCTACCTGGTAAAGCTTAACTGCTGAGCTTATGACTCGAACCAAACTACTGTATCTGTATCGTCATTCATTCGACCTAAATTGTGTCTCATATTACAATGGACCAACTTTATTTCGATTTGGAGGTGCGGCCTAAAATTTTTCTCTCCCTTGAATTTCGAGTCTCAAATTTCAGGTGCGGCTTAGATTCAAGTGTGGCTTAGATTCGAGTAAATACAGTACACGCATGAGGAAGCTTAATGCCCTCTGCTCCCTGGCCTACACATCTTGGGGTGTAGACTGTGTTACTCTTCTCCATCTGTACCATGATCTGATTTTGCCTACACTAGATTAGTGTTGTCAGGACTATGGCTCAGTGGGTACTTCCACTCTGGAACTACTTGACCTTCTTCATCATTATTGGGTGCTTCTAGCAAATTGTGCCTTTCGCACTAGTCCTGTTGACAGTCTCGTTGCAGAAGTGGGGACTTTCCAGGGAGCTACTATCTTTCACACTGATGGTTCTAAAATGATAGATAAGGCTGGATATGCTTTTACATCTTCTATTTGCATGGAACACCATTTAATGCCACAATCGTGTAATATGTTCGCAGCACAGATGCTAACCATTAAGAGGGCCCTCCATTTTGTTACTCAGGCTTTGCTCTACATTGTTATAATATGTACCAACTCAATGAGCAGCTTTCAGGCTATAGAGCAATACTACTCTCATCACCCTTTGATCTCTGCTATCCATGACCTCTCTGCCCTTGGCAATGTTGCCTACACAGTTGCCTTTCTCTTGGTCCCAAGTTATGTGGGAATACCAGGGAATGAACTGGCTGACCGTTTGGATAAGAGGCAGATAAGTACCCCACATGGTTCTAGGTGCAGATATGTGGATCCACATTAAATCTCTCTTCACCCAAAAGTGGACTGACACCTGATGCACTACTGCACTCATTAATAAACTTAATGAACACTGCACAATCAAGGAGACTACTGCTGTTTAGTGCTCTTCCTTCCACTCCTCTTGGAAGGAGTCCATTGCCTTATGCTGTCTACGCATCAGTCACAGTAGGCTCGGTCATTGTTTTGTCTTTCATAACAAACCACCCCAACAATGTAGTTGTGGAGCCAGACTGACGGTATCCCATATATTGTTGGAATGTCTCCTCCTTTTGTCCCTTCGTACTAAGTATAGCATTCCAGATTCCTTGTGTTTAATATTAGCAGACAATTCACAGGTGGTTGAGTTGGTCCTCAGTTTCCTTCATGAAAGTGGTTTTTATTTTAAGTTCTAAGGTTTTGCTTTCCTCCTGGAGCAGGTACAGGGTGGTTGTGGTTGGGATCTGACTGTGTGTTTTCTGGGTCTGGGAACCATGATAATTCCTCTTTACAAAGACCACACTTTTCTTCCTGTGTTTTATCCAGTTTTTAGATTTGACCTCCCCTTTCGTGCCTTGTATTGTGTGTGATTTTAGTTTCCTCACTTTATAGTTTGATCCCTCTGACTGGATCTGCCCACTTTTAGGAGACACCTCTGTCTTACGCACATAACTTTTCAAACATAGGACTGATGACCTTACTGTTTGGGCCCATGACACCATCAATAAACCAGTCACTCAATCAATCAATTCTGCATTGCGAAGCAAAACACAGCCGATGGGCATTGTGAAGCAGAGACAGCTGGGTATGGTACAACAGTCAACACTGCAATGTCATAGCAGAAGGATGGAAGCCTTCCTCACTTGCCACCACAGAAGTGTTTAGAGTACATGCCTTAAGCCCTAAATGAACATAGTCTGGAACATATAAGTACTCAGCCATTTGTGCACTAAAATATTCTTGTCTCACTATCACAGCCTGCACCATGAGCCTTTGACACACAGAGCGACATCCTAGAATGCTGTACAGGGTCCACTGTTTGACTTTGGGACAGAGCAGCCTGCCATGACTCATAAAAGCAGTCACTGTCAGAGCAGAAAGCTGCCCACTTACTGGAGGGAGGTCATGGCTGCCTCCACATAACTATCAGCTGGGTTGCTGCACTGTCATTGTGGTCACAGACAGACAGACAGACGTTGCTGACAGCAGCATTCGAGTGACACCATGCTCAATCCCGCTTTTGTGGTATCAGCAGTGCTGGATATCCATTGTTAACTGGATGCCTCCACCAAGCTCTTCCTGATATACTATGGCCGAGGACCAGAAGAAAGATGTTAATTAAACAGCTCATTTCACTTTCCACATCTGACAATCCATGGGTCATCTAACAATGGCAAGGTAAAAGGTGCCCGTCAAAGTAGTCTCACAGAAGAAAAATACAGTTCCATCTGTGGCATTGCTCAGGAAATGTTAACCTTCAGTGAATCTCATTCAAGAATCACAATTTCATGAGGATTTTCAGTGCCTCTTACTCTCACATTGTGGAGATCAACCTTCTCAGATAAGCTGAAGGTTGCTTCATCACTGAATATCAATCTGAAGGCAAAATGTTCATCCTCAAGGTGTTTCCTGCATTGTGTGCAGTAATCACTTACAGACGTCAGGTGGTACAGCTAGCACAGAGGGTGTATAAGGCTTGTTGGGGGGGGGGGGGGGGGAGGGAGGGAGGGGGGGAGATGTGGAGATGTGGAAAACAGTGCAGTCATTGTCTTAGTTTGGATTTATCTGACATCCAAACAGGCATGATCATTGGCTTTTGTGACAAGGGTAGAAGCATTTTCAAAATGGCTAAGTTTGTAAACTGTTTGAGTGCCATCATGGTTAAAATATACTGTGCATGGCAAAATGACACTATCCAAAACTGGCACTGAGAAGATTGTCGTGCAGCCTAAGGCATAGCTGACAGAGGGAAATGACAACTGTAGAGTTGGGTATGGGTGAATAGGTTTGCAACGACTGAACAACTGACTGTCCAGATGAACCAAGGGGCTACCAACAGTGTCTTCTTAATGACCATTCAGCAAACGTTACTGTTTATGAGCCTCCGCAGCAGGTTCATGGACCATAGGTGACTGCTATTCAGTGGTAGGAAGACTAGAATTGCATTCCAATACCACAAGTGGACATCCACTGATGGGGAGGAATGTTCTTAGGTGTAACTAAAGGAAAAGAAATAAAACAAACCCCAAAAGGTAATTTGGCATATTAGGTGTAGAGAGAATAGCTTTGAAACCACAATATCCAAAAAGAAAGTGATTCATGTAAAATTTGAAATGTAATAGACGTTCTTGAAAACTGTGTAATCAACTTTTACAATAATTTGAAATTCTGCAAAATTGAAAAATGAAAACTTTGTTGAACAAAATTACAGTAGGTTTCATGCCACATCCGTTCATGTGTAATAAAGTTTTTTTGAAAAGTAATCTGTCTACACAATGTGCTGTCATAATACATTTAACATACCTAATTAAAGTTTCTAAACATTCATTATTATTATTACAAGCATTTGTTTTGATTATTTTTGTTTTATATTTTAAACTGTTATTTTACATTTTAAATCCCTTTTTACATGTTTTGTTTTTTAGTTTAACATTTCACACATATATGTATTTTGTTAATTGAAAATAATACACAACTCATTTTTATGACACAAAATCTGTACAACAGTGATTATCTAGAGAAATTCTTAAAGCATAATGCCTTTTAAGATCATTTAAATAAAATAAATGAAACTTCTCCATGTAATATACACTATGAACAACACAATATAAAACAAAATTCAGTAGGATTCACAGATTGTGGCAGGTGATACTCTAAATATCCTAGTTTGTATTAGGCATATTTCAGGACACAGGAAAACCTTGGCAAATAGAAGTGGTTACATACTATTGACTGCAGCTTGATTACAATTTTCAAATTTAGTTCTGCTGATGATTATGATGCCAGTCTGTACTTGAAAAACAATATAATCAAACTGCAATCACTAGTATATAATTGATTCTCTTTGCAAAGGTTCTCCAGTGTATTGAAATATGTCTGATACAAGTCAGTATATTTAGAAGATCTCCTGTCAAATTTCAAATCCTGCTGAATTTTGTAATATATTGCGTTGTTCGTCACGTGTATCACATGAAGTAGTTTCGTTTATTTTATTTCATGGTGTTACATTTTAAGCATTTCTTTCCAGATAATCATTATTGTACTGATCCTGTATCATAATAATGAGTTACTGTTATTTTCTATTAACAAAATACATGTGTGTAAAATGTAAACTAGAAACAAAAAACATCAATTTAAACCAAAAAACATAAAAAGCAATTTAAAATGTAAAATAACAGTTGAAAACATACAACAATAATATGTAAACAAAGAATTGGAATCATAATAAACATTTAGATATGTTGAAAATAGACAGGTTAAAAATGGTGTTTCAGAAACCAGTTTTATTGCACATGGATGGATGTGACATGAAAGCTTCTTTAATTTATTTTAAACCAAAAGGTTTTATTTTTCAGAATTAATTAATAGTGGTGAGGTATTTTGCAAAATTTCTAGTATTACATAACTTGATTATATAGTTGCCAAGAATATGAATTATATTTCACTTTTTATATGAAACATACTTCTTACATGTTGTCACATAGAAGAAAGTGTAAGTAGATGAATGATGAACACTAACTTCACTTCAGTGCAGAGCGAACTCCCTCCGGTCAGAACACATACAGTATATATACAGCTACAGAATATTCCAGTACAATGATTATTGCCATTTGTGGATACTTCTAGAATGTACTCAAACTGAATATAGAAATTAAGACTTTACAGTTCAGGTAAGTTTTGAACTCACAACTGTCCATGCAACAGTCCAGTATCATAACAACTACACTATAGCGACTGTGGTACTCAGCTTCTTCAGTGACATTGCTTCCTCCTTAAGAGAACAGCGTCTCAGTGTTATGTCCTAGTCCGGGAACGAGTCATGGGTTCTGCATACTCTGACTCCCGATGACTGATGTTCACCCTGGCAGTGATCTTCTTAGAACTTCCCTTGCCACTATGTTTTTCATCACCTTTCTGCTTGTTGCCCATCACTGGAGCTTCGAAATTAGCCTGGGTTGCAGGATCCTTGTAGGTCTCCATTCGAAGGATGTGGACCGTATCTCTGATCTTTCGTCGTCTTCTGTCAGGGTCAAAATGTTCAACTTCATAAGTAACATCAGACAACTGTCTTACAACCTTATAAGGTCCAAAGTAGCACCTGAGGAGTTTCTCAGAGAGACCAACCTTCCGAACAGGAGTGAGATCCAGACGAGGTCACCAGGCTGGTAGACAACAGGGCGGTGGCTCACATCATGCCTTCGGCGATCGTTTTCTTGAGCCTACAGCATGCAGAGTCAAGCTAACTGCCAAGCTTCCTCAGCTCTGGTCAACACCTGGCTGATTTAGTCATCATCCATGTCATTAGGCTGTAACGGAAACACAGTGTCCATCATCGTCATTGCCTCACGCCCATGCACCAGGAAAAATGGCATAAATCCTGTGGTGCCTTTAAGGCAGTGTTGTGGGCAAACGTCACCAAAGGTAGCACCTCATCCCAGTTGCTCTGCTCAACATTGATGAACACTGATAGCATGTCAGCCAAGATCTTATTAAGGCATTTCAATAAACCCGTTAGTTTGTGGATGGTAGCCCCATCATGTGATGGGTAATGTTGCACCGACATTGGGAACATGGAACTTGCATTAAGAAGCTTTCAGTTCCCATGGGTTTCGCTCTGAAATTTAAAGTTACTGTGCTCTTGACTGACTAGGGGTCTGCCATGGATTTTTGACTGAAGAAGTGGTCCACCAGCTGAAAAAGTTGGGAAGCCCTGATCCAGGGTATTGTCAATTTGTGGAAGAGGGTAAACGTCCTTTTTAGTTATCTTATTAAGCTTCCTTTAATCAACAGAAAAGCGCCAACTGCCATCCTTCTTCCTGATAAGAACCACTGGTGATGACAATGGGCTCTGTGAAGGCTCAAGGCTGAATGATGTCATTCTTCATCATTTCCTCTACCTTGTCATGAATTATTCAATGTTCCTTTGCTGACACATGGTATGCTCTCTGGCTTATTGGTTGATGGTCTCTAGTGCTAATCCGGTACTTGACCGCCGATTTGTATCATTTGCTCTTCACCTGTGAATTGAAGCATTCAGAGAACTCTTGAAGAATGGCAAGTAGCTTCTTCTGTTGTTCCTTATTGAGATCTGGTGATAACTCGAGCTAGATGATCTTATCTCATAGTTGGAGCGCTAATTTCACCCACAGATTTGGCATGGGAGGTTTCTATGATGCTCAGCTGTTCTGCAATTAACAGCTTAGTGTCTGCTATGCACATGCATCTTGGAAGGATCTGCAGTTCTCAGTGACAGTTAACTATCCACATTTCACCAAATCCGTTCTTAAACAAGACGACAGAGGCTGGGATGACCAAGTTATTCTTCAGTGCTATGCTTCTCTTACATTCCTCTACAAGATCCAAGGGTTGATGCATAGCATGACACATGACGGCTACCTTTCTAGTGCTAACTGCAGGAATGATCACTTCATCCGGCATACATAGTCTCCACACACATTGATGTGCATCTTCCTGTCCACACTATCTCATTTCATCTAGCATAATCTTCGAGTGACTACAATCTATATTTGCCTGAGAAGCTTTCAAAAAGGCCCATCTGAGAATGACGTCATGACTACACTCTTGTAAGACAATGAATTCTAAGGGCTGTGTATGGCCACTTATACCCACATGAATGACATGTCTTCCTGTAGGTTTTACGTATTTCCCATTAGCCGCCTTCAGCAGAGATGTTTCGTTGTCGACGAATACGGTTTTCTGCAACTGGCAACGGTACTTTTCTGAAATGACTGAATATGATGCTCCAGAGTCCACAAGAGCTTGGGCTGCTTGGCCATCCCTGAGGATATTGACATAGTGTCCTATCATTTTTGTAGTGAACAACAGCGGAGGATTTTTCTCTTTGGCAGCGTCACCTCCAAGGCAGGTCGCACCCTTTAGTTTTCCAGGTTGCGGCAGCTAGGTGATCAGCTGGAGCCTCTAAACAGTGATGGAGACCTTGATTGATGTGTTGGGGTGCATCCTCTCCAGTGGCTAGCTTGCGGCGATGGTGACCTACGGCATCCTGCATCCACACTTCTTGTTCATCTTTGTCATCTCAGAGTCGGCATCGGCTAAGATCGGTCTGCTGTCTCTGGGTCTTCCAGATGTCAGTCTTCCTTGATGCCCAAACAGATTCTTCATGCGGCATTGTAGGAACATAATTTCGCCTGGGTCTCTACTTTTTTACCATTTAAAGGGAAATGAAGGACGAGAAATTGGGTTCAATATCTTCCTCCCTTATGTTCTCTTGAAACGTCTCAGTTTTATGCTCATTGTGCAATCCAAGTGTCTTCTGAACTTCCTCTCTCACTATCTGATGAAGAACACTTGTGAAATCAGTTTCTTCCTCCATTGCCGACATCAATATGATGTTTGGAAGCCATTCAAATTTCTTGTGTGTAATTCTTTTTTGATGCATTGTCTCAATATACTGGCACCATTTTATGAAGTCATCTGCTGTCAAAACCACCTTCAGGAGTAGGGCTTGATACATGTCCTCAGCAACACCCTTCATGAGATGTGCAACCTTATCTTCCTCGTTCACTCTAGGATCCACTATTTTACACAGCTCCAAGATGTCTTGAATGTAGGATGCTGTCATTTCTCCTGGACACTGTGTCCTGTACTTTAATTAATCTTCATCCTTGCGCTTCTGTCATTGTGTGTCTCCAAAATACTTGCACAGTTTCGCCTGGAATACTTCTCACCTTGTGAACTTCTCCTCGTTATTCTCATACTATTGCTTGACAGTGCCCTCCAAGTAGAAAAATACCTTAACCAAACACACAGTGTCATCCCAAGTGTTTAATTTGGCTATATGCTCATATACCTTCAGCCACTTGTTTGGATCTTGGCCATCATCACGAGAGAACCCAGAAGGATGTCTCATGTGGTGGCACACAGTTGCTGTCATCATAACGCCCTCTTCTTCTTCTTCTGTCTTTGTTAGATTGTGATCTGTTGAATATGGCTCAAACTCAGGTTTCTCGCCACATAAACGGTGGCTCTGTCATGGCCTGATGGGAGCCACTGTGTCACTGATAATGTGTGATATCAAAAGTTCCAATACCCCGCGTCTCCACCAGAATAATATCATATAGAAGAAGGTGTAAGTAGATGAATGACGAACACAAACTTCACCTACCGAATGTTTATTCAGCACCTACAAGAGCATAGAGTGAACCCCCTCCAGCCAGAACACATATGGTATATATACAGCTACAGAACATTCGAGTACAATGATTCTTGCCATTTGTGGATACTTCTAGAATGTACTTGAACCAAATACAGAAATTAAAATTCAGGTGAGTTTTGAACTCACAACTCTCAATGCCACAGTCTAATATCATAACCACTACACTATGGTGACTGTGCTACTCAGCTTCTTCTGTGAGAATATCATAGCTTCATTGGGATCATTTTGTTTCCTTGTGAATGGTGACTGTTGTCTTTTCAGATGAATCACATTATATGCTCCAGCAGACAGATTGCCGATGGTGTATACGATGTGAAATGTCTGAAAGCAAGAAAGAAGGGAGTGTTGAGGTCTGGGAAATGTTTTTGTTGCATTAGCTAGGTGGTCTCATCATTCTGGAAAGCACAGTGGATTAACATAAGCATGCCTCTACGGGAGTCAGCATGGCCCCAAATCCCTTTTGTTACCTTTCAGAACCTTACGGACTGTTTTTCCTGCACATATCACAGTGGTCCATGTTGAAAAATGTGGCTATTTAGGCTTTTGACAAGTGGTCACCCTAATGTGACTCAACAGTGTAATAAGAATGTGAACTCCTTTGCCAAATGTAAAAGATGATAACTTTGTGTACATTTATGTGCAGTCACAATTCTATATTATTTTTAATAACAAGGTAGTGAGAGGTGCCTGTTCCATGTTAAATGGTTGGATTAAAAGTGCTTCATTTATCATGGGGAGTTCTTCCCCTCTGGAACCATAGTTCAGTATTGTTTCATGTGATGTTTTGTTGTAAAAAATGTCGTGTGACTAGGGCCTCCCGTCAGGTAGACTGTTCGCCGGGTGGAAGTCTTTCGATTTGACGCCACTTTGGCAACTTGTGTGTCAATGGGGATGAAACGATGATGATTAGGACAACACAACACCCAGTCCCTGAGCGGAGAAAATCTCTGACTCAACCGGGAATTGAACCCTGGCCCTTAGGATTGGCATCCTGTCGCACTGACCACTCAGCTACTGGGGGCTGACATGTTTTGTCATGCTTGCTGTGTACAAAACCATCCCAGTCCATTTTTGGACAATTAAAGTCTCTCCAATAATGATCATACATTTGGGAAATGCATGTTCTAGCAATCTAGGTTCTGTCTAACATTTCAAGTTACCTTTCTTGGGGTGTGGGGTTGGGGGTAAGGGGGGGGGGGTAGGGGGTTGTCTCGTAAGTGATAAGGAGGAGGATAGAAGTACTCACACTTGATACTGAATTTTGGCCTAACAATTTTGCATACAGCTCCAGTTTCAGTCTAAGTGAGTTCTAAGTTCTTGTCACCTCCATTTCCCATCACCCTATCTTATCGAAATTCTGTTAAATATACCGCAACAATCTCACTGCTGCCAAATTAGGGTTTTAGCCAGCTTTATGTACTTAATATTAAATGCAAGGTTCACTGTCTTTCATGAATGCTTAAAACTCTGGAACTTCGTTGTGAATGCCCTGGCAGCTGGCTACTAGGATTTTAATAGTTTCACCTGTAAATGGTCAGGGTGCAGAGGGAGTTCTTACAGTAACACTCTGGGTTCTTCTATGGCTCTTGTCATGTAGACTGGATAATGTGTTCTGAACCCTGTTGCACAAGTGTAAGAAATAGCACCCTGGCTTGTCACAGAACCATCAAAATTTCTGGCTGAAGCCTTCCACATTGTTCAAAACTACAGACTGAGAGCTTAGTTGAAATTCTGTGACCAAATAAAAGATTATACAATCTTGTTTGACTACAGTACCATCTATAAGGGCATTGAAAATGGGTTCAGATAAAACTTGCCTAGGTTTTAGCATTGCTGATAATATGCAACTGAAAGAAGGGATTTTTCACTTAAATAACTGAAGGTGATAATATTTTCACTCGCACTGCACTTCCTTTTAGTATGAAACTATTATTGTCACATTGTGGACTCCATTGTCTGTGCAAAGTTTTAATTGAAACACTTTTTTGTGGAATGGACACTTCTTGTGATATTATTTTGCAAAGATTAAACTGGGACACCCAATGTATAGTTTATTTATGTTAAGAAATTTACCACCACGTGCAGATAAAGATACTCTGTTCCAGATAATTCGTAGAGGTAAGCCAGATGAGCCATTTTATGCACAAGGAAAATGGCTGAAACAAACTGGTGACATCAGTGCCCGCCTCTACCCAGCAAAAAAAGTGACAAACTTGGTGAATGTCATGGGAGCTGGTGACTGGTAAGCATCATCTCAAAAATAAAAGTGAAATCACCTAATATGTGCTATTTATGTTGTGAAAAGTGTTATTAATTGTATGGCAAGCAACAGCATTGATTGTGAAGCCACATGGCAAGTAGCAATGTACTGTAAACATTAAGCTACCCAGTAGGAGATAAACCACAGATTTTAGTGTAATACAGGAGATGGCAGCTTTTTTCATAGTTTAAGCATGACTAGCATGAAGTGGTAAAGTGATAGTTCATACAGTCAAAATAAGGCACTGACTATTACGTACTGATGATTGGACCCTAAGCACATAACATACTGATAACTTTTCTTCCATTATCTTAGTGTGTTTAATCCATGTCAATTGAAACTGGTATTCACCATTTTATAGTTTATAGATTATTTATGGTTGATGATGTAGAGTTGTTTTCCCTCTTTAAACTGAAATTTGAGCTATTTTTAGGGTTCCATAACTCAATCAGTAAAAACTGAACACTTAGAGGAACATTTTGTTGTCTGTCTCACAGTTACGACATTTTTTCCCAGGAACAGGTAGAGGTACCAAGTTAAATTTATATCACATACTAAGGTCTATGGTCACTTGGTGGCTTGAAAAAAGCTTGATATGTCACCTCTGCATCTATTATCAGTTGCTCTTTACATCCTTGTGCTCCTTTGCAACAGCCTTTTTGTTCTTCATTTATAATTTTGTTCTGTGTTGTGTGTGTCATTAATTTCTGTGTAATAACTGAAGTTAATATTTTGTATATTGTTGGTAGGCATGTTATGGGGCGATATTTTGCTGGGTTTGCTGTGTCTGCTTGATCTTTAGGTTTCAGATAAGTTATTCCTTGTGTAAGTGTATCAGGGACTGTGTATGGGTCTGCAATGTAACTGTTAAATAATTTAGTTACATGTCAATGTGTTGAGGTGAACTTCTTTAGCCAGAAATTTGCTATTTTATCTTTTCCAGGGGCTCTCCAATTGTGCGTAGAATTGATTGCTCAGGTGACTTCATGTTGCAAAATTATCACTTCAGGCATGTGTGGTCTCATCTTGTATGTGTCTGTTTCTGCTTGTATCCATCGTGCATGTCTATTATGTTGTACCGGGTTTGACCATTTGTTGCTCCAAAAGTGTTCCATGTCTGTTATGTTTGGTGGAGTGTCTATTTTAATGTGTGTGTTATTATCTGGTAAAATTTCTTTTGGTTTGTGTTGAATGTTTGGTTTTGTTTCCTTCTATTTTAACTTTTTTCATATCTTCTAAGTCATTTGGCCAATGCTTGTAATTTCTGCTTCTTTTCATCTAATTGCTCTGTCGCTTCTTGTTGTGAGATTTTACCTAACCTTTTTCGTTTTCTGTCTGATATTTCATTTCTTATAAATTGTGTTAGCTGTCCAATGTCTTTTCTCAGTTTTTCTATTCTGATCTGTAGCCTGTGTTGCCATGCTGGTTTTGTGGGTTTCTTCTGTGTGTTGGTTGGGTCTGATCTCTGCCTAGTGTGTATATTTAGTGTAGTGAGTGCTCCTATATAAACCAGTAGTTGTAACTCTTCCATAGTTGTATTTTCATTTATTTTGTTGTGTATGATTGTGTTGATAGTTGTTATTGTTGTTTTGACTTGTGGTTTATTTGGTGGTCTATGCAAGAATGGTCTAATGTCTGTATTTGTGTCTTTGTATTCTATATATGTCAGCTGAAATTTTTCTTCTATATCTAACATGTGTGTCTCTTCGTGTTCTATTTGTGCTTGTTCTGGTGGCTGTCTTAAGATTTCATTTTCCTCTGATTGTTTAATTGATGTGTGTTGTTCTTTGTTTGTTTGTTTTCTTCCTCTTCTTCTTCTTCTTCTTCTTCTTCTTATTATTATTATTATCATCATCTCTATACATAATTAATTTTGTGTAGAAACCTCAGAACACAAGCTCTACTTGCACTTGTTTGGTTTTTTTTCATTATATTCAGTGTTAATTTATTACATCTACATAATTGCAAAGATACTTGAGCATTTCATTTCCCGCCTCAGCTGTGTTCTGGAGGTTGTATAAGTAAGTATAATGTTGCTGTCATCAACTAAACAAATTTTTACTGAAAAAATCCAACAACATAGGCAAGCACAACTGATGTTTTGATTTTCATTACTGCAGTATTTTTCTGATTTATTTCTTGAAACATATTATCCTGTGTTTGCAGATGACAAAATGCTTGGATCAGAATTTGTAGAGCAATCCTTTAATGCTTGTCATTGTTATCATCTCCGTACCATATAGTCATTTTGATCAGCACAATTTTAAATTTTTTTAAGAAAATAAAAGCACTGTTAAAGCTAGAGCTGAATACAACATGTTGAAAATTTGAAGTAATCTGTACTATTTTTAAGATTCATTTTATTTCTTTTACTTAAGTTGCCCTCATTTTAAGAGCTACTGTGATCTTGAAATGTTCTGCAACAAAATTTCTCAGGTGAGAATACCTTTAATCTTATACTTTGACTAATATATTAATTCAGTGCCTCAGTTATGCTCCTCTCAATTCAGTGGATAAGCACAATAATAGACTATGACTAGTGTAGTAGTTCACTGCTTCAGTTTTTCCAACAGGACTTTATAGGTTAGTTCAGATTGATCTTGAACTTTGGCTAATGTAATAATCCTACTCACCGGTTTTGTAGAGTAGTGATAGACTTCCCACTTAGTCTTACGTAACATGTTTTCATTGTCTGTGATACTGTTGCACTCATTTACAGCTTGGCTGCTGGTTTCATAAGAGGCATGTTGCTAGGGCTGTCCGAGGAGAGGTGTGCTGCTGTGGGACTAGCCTGTGCCTCTGCTGCCCTTAATAATGACTGTGCTGTGCCGGTTCGCCTTCTTTCTGAGAATGCTATCAGACAGACCACAGCTGCCGAATTTCTATCACTGCATTAAGTATAATGTGTAGATAGCGTTTACCGAGCTGGAATTATCATGAATGTGAGAATGATGGCAGAGGGATGGAATTGGTGATATTTTTATCTGCTTTGCAATTTAACTGTAAATAAATCTACATTTTTATATTCTCTTAATTGGGAGGCAGAACTTTGTCATATTCACATCCTTAAAACACAGAATAGTAACTGCTATAATTTTATGCTGTATGGTTTTCCTGTAAAACATGAAATGACTACAGCAGTATGTGTGTAAGATTGTAACAATGTAGAAGTTTAACTGCACATGATACCCAAGCCACAAAATTTGATGATGGTTTTTGGAGCGAACTGAAACCTGTCATAATAAATAGAAGAAAAACTTTGATGCAGACAATGAATAAAGTGTTTTAAATTATTAGGCTTATGGGTCCTAAGGCAGTGTATCACAGATTAAAACTTATATAAAGTAATTTAGAAGTAATTCCCAGAATTATCAATATGAATAGTTTATTAAACAATGGAAAATCCAGGATGGAATGTAACAATACCATGAAAAAGAAAGTTGCTACTCACCATATAGCAGAGATGCTGAGTCACATAAGCGCATGCGCGCACGCACACATGAACACACACAACTCGTGTGTCTGTGTCTGTATTCTATTGTTGATGAAGACTTTAATGGCCAAAAGCTTTATTTGTGACAGTCATTTTGTTGTACCTATCATGGCTTAACATCTCCACTATATGGTGAATAGTTTATTAGCATTACCCATTATTTGTTAGTGTATTTTGCAGAGAGCCTATAATGACTGAACCTGCTTGTTATTAACTTGACTTATTCCACATCCCAGAGTGGTCTCCTTCACAACGGTGTTTACAAAATATGTATGAATTAGTGAATTAATGTGGCATGCACACACTAATTAGTATACTGCTACTCTTTTCCCATTGTGCCATCTTATGCTAGGCCATTTTGCCACACAAAACAGCAGTGAGATGCTTTTAGCTTACAGTGACATAAACTGCTCCAAAAATGCAGACTTTTATTTTAACATCTCCAAACTCAGGTGCAATATTTGTGATTGCAAGGATTCTCATATTTTAACTAGTTTTTACAAGGAAAAGGTAAGCAAAAATGAGATACCAGACCATCTTTATGCATCAAAGTAAAAAAAAAAAAGTTTCCAAAAAGAAAAAAGTATCAGGTTACTAACTTGCATTTTTGACTAATGACTATTAAAGCAGAGTGGATTAAGTCTAAATATGATCCACCTTTATGTCAAAAGCTAATGCTCAAGGTCTTCATAAATTTCTTTGTGTGAGTTGTTTGAGAGTGTTTACTTTCCTGTCCTGTTAAAATTATATCATTGATTTAAATCAAACCACAGATATTACTTTTGACCATTACATTATTGTTGTACAGATAGCTGAGTACAAATTCTGAAAAACTGATGCCTTTTCTAGCATCGCCTTATTCACAATTTTCTGCAAATATGAAGCATATCCCATGAACAGAAAAATGTATTAAGTACTCCAGTCTTAAGTGAGGGGTGTTGGAATAATGTACAGAACTATCTCAGTGGTATTAATTTACTGCAAAATTAATGAACGAA
This sequence comes from Schistocerca piceifrons, assembly GCF_021461385.2. Lineage (NCBI taxonomy): Eukaryota > Metazoa > Arthropoda > Insecta > Orthoptera > Acrididae > Schistocerca > Schistocerca piceifrons. The sequence continues at coordinate 730,572,796 of NC_060139.1, read as the reverse complement.
TTTTGTTGTTGTATGTGATAACTTTATTATTTATCAGAAAGCTCCACAGGCATCAACACAAACTTCACAAACACTCATCATGCTCTGTTTGTTCCTGAGATCATGTTGTTGTTGTTGTGGTCTTCAGTCCTGAGACTGGTTTGATGCAGCTCTCCATGCTACTCTATCCTGCACAAGCTTCTTCATCTCCCAGTACTTACTGCAACCTACATCCTTCTGAATCTGCTTAGTGTATTCATCTCTTGGTCTCCCTCTACGAATTTTACCCTCCACGCTGCCCTCCAATGCTAAATTTGTGATCCCTTGATGCCTCAAAACATGTCCTACCAACCGGTCCCTTCTTTTTGTCAAGTTGTGCCACAAACTCCTCTTCTCCCCAATTCTAATCAATACCTCCTCATTAGTTATGTGATCTACCCATCTAATCTTCAGCATTCTTCTGTAGCACCACATTTCGAAAGCTTCTATTCTCTTCTTGTCCAAACTATTTATCATCCATGTTTCACTTCCATACATGGCTACACTCCATACAAATACTTTCAGAAACGACTTCCTGACACTTAAATCTATACTTGATGTTAACAAATTTCTCTTCTTCAGAAATGCTTTCCTTGCCATTGCCAGTCTACATTTTACATCCTCTCTACTTCGACCATCATCCGTCAAGTTGCTCCCCAAATAGCGAAACTCATTTACTACTTTAAGTGTGTCATTTCCTAATCTAATTCCCTCAGCATCACCTGACTTAATTCGACTACATTCCATTATCCTCGTTTTGCTTTTGTTGATGTTGATCTTACATCCTCCTTTCAAGACACTGTCCATTCCGTTCATCTGCTCCTCCAAGTCCTTTACTGTCTCTGACAGAATTACAAGGTCATCGGTGAACCTCAAAGTTTTTATTTCTTCTCCATGAATTTTAATACCTACACTGAATTTCTCTTTTGTTTCCTTTACTGCTTGCTCAATATACAGATTGAATAACATTGGGGAGAGGCTACAACCCTGTCTCACTCCCTTCCCAACCACTGCTTCCCTTTCATGCCCCTCGACTTTTATAACTGCCATCTGGTTTCTGTACAAATTGTAAATAGCCTTACGCTCCCTGTATTTTACCCCTGCCACCTTCAGAATTTGAAAGAGAGTATTCCAGTTAACATTGTCAAAAGCTTTCTCTAAGTCTACAAATGCTAGAAACGTAGGTTTGCCTTTTTTTAATCTTTCTTCTAAGATAAGTCGTAAGGTTAGTATTGCCTCACGTGTTCCAACATTTCTACGGAATCCATTCGTCTGTAAAGAATTCGCGTTAGTATTTTGCAGCTGTGACTTATTAAACTGATATTTCGGTAATTTAAACATCTGTCAACACCTGCTTTCTTTGGGATTGGAATTATTATATTCTTCTTGAAGTCTGAGGGTATTTCGCCTGTCTCATACATCTTGCTCACCAGATGGTAGAGTTTTGTCAGGACTGGCTCTCCCAAGGCTGTCAGTAGTTCTAATGGAATGTTGTCTACTCCCGGGGCCTTGTTTCAACTTCGGTCTTTCAGTGCTTGGTCAAACTCTTCATGCAGTCTCATATATCCCATTTTGTCTTCATCTACATCCTCTTCCGTTTCCATAATATTGTCCTCAAGTACATCGCCCTTGTATAAACCCTCTATATACTCCTTCCACCTTTCCGCCTTCCCTTCTTTGCTTAGAACTGGGTTTCCATCTACGCTCTTGATATTCATACAAGTGGTTCTCTTCTCTCCAAAGGTCTCTTTAATTTTACTGTAGGCAGTATCTATCTTACCCCTAGTGAGATAAGCCTCTACATCCTTACATTTGTCCTCTAGCCATCCCTGCTTAGCCATTTTGCACTTCCTGTCGATCTCATTTTTGAGACGTTTGCATTCCTTTTTGCCTGCTTCATTTACTGCATTTTTATATTTTCTCCTTTCATCAATTATATTCAATATTTCTTGTATTACCCAAGGATTTCTACTAGCCCTCGTCTTTTTACCTACTTGATCATCTGCTGCCTTCGCTACTTCATCCCTCAGAGCTACCCATTCTTCTTCTACTGTATTTCTTTCCCCCATTCCTGTCAATTATTCCCTTATGCTCTCCCTGAAACTCTGTACAACCTCTGGTTTAGTCAGTTTATCCAGGTCCCATCTCCTTAAATTAGCACCTTTTTGTAGTTTCTTCAGTTTTAATCTACAGATCATAACCAGTAGATTGTGGTCAGAGTCCACATCTGCCCCTGGAAATGTCTTACAATTTAAAACCTGATTCCTAAATCTCTGTCTTACCATTATATAATCTATCTGATACCTTTTAGTATCTCCAGGATTCTTCCATGTATACAACCTTCTTTTATGATTCTTGAACCAAGTATTAGCTATGATTAAGTTATGCTCTGTGCAAAATTATACCAGACGGCTTCCTCTTTCATTTCTTCCCCCCAATCCATATTCACCTACTATGCTTCCTTCTCTCCCTTTTCCTACTGACGAATTCCAGTCACCCATGACTATTAAATTTTCGTCTCCCTTCAGTACCTGAATAATTTCTTTTATGTCATCATACATTTCATCAGTTTCTTCATCAGCAGAGCTAGTTGGCATATAAACTTGTACTACTGTAGTAGGCGTGGGCTTTGTGTCTATCTTGGCCACAACAATGCATTCACTATGCTGTTTGTAGTAGCTTGCCCACACTCCTATTTTTTATTCATTATTAAACCTACACCTGCATTACCCCTATTTGATTTTGTATTTATAACCCTGTAGTCACCTGACCAAAAGTCTTGTTCCTCCTGCCACCGAACTTCAGTAATTCCCACTACATCTAACTTTAACCTATCCATTTCCCTTTTTAAATTTTCTAACCTACCTGGACAATTAAGGGATCTGACATTCCACGCTCCGATCCGTAGAATGCCAGTTTTCTTTCTCCTGATAACGACATCCTCTTGAGTAGTTCCCGCCCAGAGATCCGAATGGGGGACTATTTTACATCCGGAATATTTTACCCAAGAGGACGCCATCATCATTTAACCATACAGTAAAGCTGCATGCCCTCGGGAAAAATTACGGCCGTAGTTTCCCCTTGCTTTCAGCCGTTCGCAGTACCAGCACAGCAAGGCCGTTTTGGTTAGTGTTACAAGGCCAGATCAGTCAATCATCCAGACTGTTGCCCTTGCAACTACTGAGAAGGCTGCTGCCCCTCTTCAGGAACCACACGTTTGTCTGGCCTCTCAACAGATACCCCTCCGTTGTGGTTGCACCTACGGTACGGCTATCTGTATCGCTGAGGCACGCAAGCCTCCCCACCAACGGCAAGGTCCATGGTTCTTGGGGGAGGCATTAGATCATGAAGGCTGTATATAGTGAAGCTGAAATTGATACCAGGTTTCTTGAATCTGTACTATGATAACGAAAGACAATATATTCTTACTGAATACTGAGAGTCATGCAACTGATGACATCCTAGCCAATGTAATTCAGTATGTTGTCTTTCATGGGAAGGTATTTACAGAAGTGAAAGTAGCATCTAGCATAAAAGGGGATCCAATAGTGGTACCTAGATTTCCTTTGCTACAAGTGGAAGGATGGTAGTGATTGATTATCTTGCCAGGTGCCTCAGCTACACACTACTTCTCATTTACTTGATCTACTGTCAAGAAAGCATCATTTATCTCAGAAAGCTGTTTGTTTGCATACATTTTTTCACATGTTCAGCACTTTCTGCAGTTGTGAAATGACAACAACATGCCAACATCAAATTTTGTCAAAAACTGTTTGGTGGGAACTGATGTGGTGTTATGAGTCTGATGCAGAATGATGCCCCCTTTAACTAATGGAAGATTACTTCAGCACCAGAAATGAAGTAAGCAAAACAGGTGAAAACTAACATGAAATCAACGTTGGTTTATTTTTGCAATGTATAAGGAATAATTTACCATTAATTTGTTCCTAAAAGAAACCACAGTTAACCAGAATTACCATCCCCAAGTGAAAAATTAATTGTGTGAAGAACTGAAGGAAAAAAAAAAAACAGCCAGCTTTGTGTCAATCTGAGGATTGAATCCTCAACCAATTTGCCCCCAGTCACACAACATTATCAACAAGTTTTAGGACAAAAACAGCACCCAAGTTGCTAACTGTATCTGACCCTGTAGCCCTTCCTCGATAACTAGATAGGAAAGGGACATGCAAGGAAAGTGTTCACCAAAAACTTGGAACGTAATGTATGAGAACTAGAACTCCAGCCGACAGCTACAGGCTCCCAATATAAAATGATCTAAATTTCATTAGCTAATTAGAGAGAGTACATATAATACTTAGTAGAAATAACTGGTCAGTGGCTGTATGTGGACATTTCAGTGTTCTGTCGTGGACACCTCTCGTCAAGAACACCTAGAATTACTCATGTCCAACTTCAGTTTGATACCCACAGTAATAACAAGAGTGGGGCATAGTACAACAGCAATTGATAATTTGTTTCTAAATCTAATGTTTTTCATGAAATAGATGTGAGCCACATAATAAATAGTTTATATGAAATTGATGATCAAATGGCAGCAATAAAGCAGCCTATCAGTCAGGTTTAACTAAGGTTTTTTTATCTGCACAGATATGACAATGCTGCAAACCCATCCTGCCCACACAAACATAACTATTCTAGCCAATAGTGGTGCTCAACACAGAAGCCAGTGAGCTTGACCCCAGAAGAGAAGCAGGGGAAAAGAGAGTCCAAACACTGTGTAGAGACTGGCACAGAGAAAAGCACAAAACACGGCCAGTGTGAATGACTGAAATAACTAGCATGCAGGACCAAGAACATGGTGCGATGTGAAAGTGATGGCATAAGAATTGACACATTCAGCCTATCACCACTGGCAAACAAACACATGGGAGAGTGGTTCTGCCCATACAGTGCTCTGCACATTCCATCCATGATAGCTTTCCTTACTACTCTGCTGCAAGACTCACACCAGCTTATCTGCATTCATATGTACATCCACTCATGGGGATACTAAATTTCTCCCACTGAGAAGTCCACATAGGGCCAAAAATGGCCTGGTTTTTGCTCTGACTTCTGCTGCAAAACTAGAAAGGGTGTGAGATTTCCTGGCAGCAGGTCTACAGTTGAAGTAGGCAGTGCTATCGCAGCAGCTGACTCCATCAAAATAGTGGAAGAATGCAGAGGCTCATGTGATGGCTGGTCTCACCTGCATTATATGGGATGATGACTCATACATGTGTTAGTGGAGAAAGGAGGGTGCAGATTCAAAGTCTATGGCACCAGTATCAGGAACCATAGGATAGGTTGCAGCATATTCCATGGGTGAAAGCAGTATGGGAGAGAGCATGGTGATAGCCTCCAATAAAGAAAATGCCATGACTGACCCTGTCGACCACCTGGCACAGAACGTTACATATTGGGTCCAAAGGTCATAGATGCATCTGATATGAATGGTGGGCCAGCTGCTCCAGACTAACATCCACCACAAACAAAAGCCAACCGTCCAAACACAAAATATGTGAAGCTTTTGTGGCCAGTTGTTGACAAATTGCCTGCTGGTGAAACATGAGGAAAATTGTTAAACATTGGTTGAAGATCTTGAGACAAAGGCCAACAGACAGTATGTAACCTTCCAGATATCATCAAACATGTAAGGAAATAAAATCAGTTGAAAAAGGCTGTAGTTATTTCTGATGAGCTTCCTAGAAAACAAAATAAAATATTTAAAATTAAAATACAAGTTCTCTTACCTTATTTTGCAGTTTTACAAAAGTCTCATAATGACAACTGATTTTACATGTGAAGTATACTGTTGTTAGTATTTGCCATTTGATAAATACAAATAATTATATATTGTGGAATATCTAAAATAACAAACATGTATGATAGTTTATATTAATGTTGTGATATTCCAATCCCAAAGAAAGCAAGTGTTGACAGATGTGAAAATTACCAAACTATAAGTCACAGCTGCAAAATACTAAAATGAATTCCTTACAGACGAATGGAAAAACTAGTAGAAGCCGACCTCGGGGAAGATCAGTTTGGGTTCCGTAGAAATATTGGAACACGTGAGGCAATACTGACCCTACGACTTATCTTAGAAGCTAGATTAAGGAAAAGCAAGCCTACGTTTCTAGCATTTGTAGACTTAGAGAAAGCTTTTGACAATGTTGACTGGAATACTCTCTTTCAAATTCTGAAGGTGGCAGGGGTAAAATACAGGGAGTGAAAGGCTATTTACAATTTGTACAGAAACCAGATGGCAGTTATAAGAGTTGAGGGGCATGAAAGGGAAGCAGTGGTTGGGAAGGGAGTGAGACAGGGCTGTAGCCTCTTCCCAATGTTATTCAATCTGTATATTGAGCAAGCAGTAAAGGAAACACAAGAAAAATTCGGAGTAGGTATTAAAATCCATGGAGAAGAAATAAAAACTTTGAGGTTCGCCGATGACATTGTAATTCTGTCAGAGACAGCAAAGGACTTGGAAGAGTAGTTGAACGGAATGGATAGTGTCTTGAAAGGAGGTTATAAGATGAACATCAACAAAAGCAAAACGAGGATAATGGAATGTAGTCGAATTAAGTCAGGTGATGCTGAGGGAATTAGATTAGGAAATGACACACTTAAAGTAGTAAATGAGTTTCGCTATTTGGGGAGCAACTTGACGGATGATGGTCGAAGTAGAGAGGATGTAAAATGTAGACTGGCAATGGCAAGGAAAGCATTTCTGAAGAAGAGAAATTTGTTAACATCAAGTATAGATTTAAGTGTCAGGAAGTCGTTTCTGAAAGTATTTGTATGGAGTGTAGCCATGTATGGAAGTGAAACATGGACGATAAATAGTTTGGACAAGAAGAGAATAGAAGCTTTCAAAATGTGGTGCTACAGAAGAATGCAGAAGATTAGATGGCTAGATCACATAACTAATGAGGAGGTATTGAATAGAATTGGGGAGAAGAGTAGTTTGTGGTACAACTTGACTAGAAGAGTTCGGTTGGTAGGACATGTTCTGAGGCATCAAGGGATCACCAATTTAGTATTGGAGGGCGGCGTGGAGGGTAAAAATCATAGAGGGAGACCAAGAGATGAATACACTAAGCAGATTCAGAGGGATGTAGGTTGCAGTAGGTACTGGGAGATGAAGAAGCTTGCACAGGATAGAGTAGCATGGAGAGCTGCATCAAACCAGTCCGAGGACTGAAGACCACAATAACGACAACATGTATTTTATGTTTAATTTTATATTGTCTGTAGTAACCACATGCCATTCTTTACATATAATCCTTAATTCTGTATTGTACATTAATTTTCATATGTAACAGGCTCAAAATAACACTGTCGCGCATCATCTATTATATCAGAGATGTTTGCACTATACAGTTTGCCTATTACCAAGCCAGCCTAAGAGGGGCATTACAAGACTACGAGATACGCATTGCTCCTGACTGACAGAACAAGATAAATGCCAGTGCCATGCATCAGACAGAAATTAATTTCGTCTTACACCCCCAAACTTGTGCCATACTACTACAGAGGAAAGCAGCCATGAAGGCAGATCAAGGTTGGATGCACAGAAGCATGCAAAGTGTACCATGTGACTCACAGCCAGTCATGCATCACAGATGTTGTGTTCATAAAACTTACTGTTTATTTCAGTCATAATGTTCTATACTGAGTGGTTATTTTGCCACATAGTGTTAGTTATGAGTGATGGAAAGCAATCGCACCTAGCACTGCACAAGCAGGCAAGAGGAATAGTGTCTCATATGAATCAGTACTTTAAGAGACACTCTCCCACCGTATCCACGCTGGCACAAGGCACGTGTCATGCCACTGCCAAACGCCAGGAGCAGGCAGCTGAAGCATGTGGTACTGGTTTGAGGCTTGTTAAGAGGATATCCAATGAAGGTAGAGCATTTATGCAAACCTGCAGCTGAGCTGTTTTCAAATCACCAGGCAAGCAACACAACCATAAAGAAGTGGGTGAGGTAGAAAATTTTGCAAAAACATTTTGCGGCACATAGTATTTAGCACGAATGTTGAAGGTGAATATCCGATAGCAGAAAAATTAGTTTTGCATATGAAAAAGCCGAAGCAAATGCGGCCATGTTGAAGATACTGAAAGACATGGGGTTCAGGTACCACAGAATGAACAATGGAGGGAAACTAATAATGGAACGAAGAGATCATGTAGAGAACAGTGCAGGAGATGAGACAAGTTGGCATGTTTCAAATTTATTATGTAGATGAACTTTTAATCAATCACAACTATGCTAGGGCTGTGTGCTGGAAGATGAGCACTGGATACAATAGTTTAAAGGTTTTAATTGGTAAGAGCAATAGAATTAGAGTGCTCAATGTTGGATCAGCAGAAACTGACTTTATCGCCAGAGTAAACTGATTTTTAAGGTGTTGAAGGCTAAGAATTCTGAAGATTACCATTCTGAAATAATGTAGAGTGTCCTCAAATGGTGGTTTAAAGAACAATTGATGCCATACATCCTTGTGTGCTTGATTATTGTCATGAATAATACAAACATCCACTCTGTGCAAGCGAACAATGCTCCAACTAAGTGTTCAAAAAAGCTGACATTATTGCATGGTTGTCATCTATGGAATACCTTATAGTTCATCACATACCATAGTGGCATTTCTGGTTTTCCTCAATGCCCACTAGCCTGCATACGGAACTTGGGTCAGACAAAACTGCAAAGCATTATGGAGATCGTATTGTTGTATTACCCCTATGCCATTGCCACTACAACCCCACAGAGCTGGTATGGGCTCAGGTGAAAGCAAATATTGTGCAAAATAACAATACATTTAAAACTGCAAATACTGAGAGACTTGCACAAATGAGGAAACAGACAGCAAGCATCTCGACATCTGCATAGGCAGCTTGCGTAAAACATGCAGTGAAACTGCAGGGTGAAGAAATTACTACAGAGAAATTGGCGGGAACAGTAGTATGGGACCTTTCATTAAAAATATTGCTGAAAGTGAGTCATCTGTGTTAGACAGCAAATATGGTGATATGGCTTTCTTATTGTGGAATAAATAAAGTATTAATTACTGCAGCTTATGACTTGGTTTGTATGACTCTAGCTGCATTTCAAATCATTAATAGTGCAAGTATTCATCTTTTGCCTCATAATAATGCAGTTTTCTTCATAAAGCATATTTTATTCAATTAAAAACATATCATAACACTGTAGCAGGTTGTACAATGAAATAAAATTATCTTTTAGTTAACTGTTAAGATTTCTTTCTGATATCCAAAAGATCACACATTTCTAAAGCTTGAACATGCTTTAAATATATTCGATCTCTGTAGATGTCTAATATAAGCAAAACAAAAATTAATTTTATTAACAAAACAAAACATTGTTATTTCATTATCATTCAAAAGTCAAAACATTGAACATTGACAGGATTTACAAACATTGCACACTGACAGTAACTAATACTCTAGTATACGATGATCCTACTTTGTTATTAATGGATTCTCTTGTTGGATGATTTGGTTGATCACAGTACATGAAGGATTATGCTTTGTACTTCACTTGTATTTATTTTGGTTTTCATTTCCGTGATTTTATGTGCATACAATGAATTTTTATAAATGGATTGCTTTTGTGGTCATGGCTGAGCCTACTCTAATTTCTGTTAAAGGTGTATGACAGAAAAGTGGGAGAATGTTATTCATTTTGTGGTAACTTCTTTATAGCCATAGATCCTAAGTATAAGCCATAGCAGCAGAGGTTGATGTTGCAACAGCAGCAGTCTGATCAGCTGCAACAGTGATGATAACAACAGCAGCAACAACAGTAAAACAGCTTTTTGGGGCCAACAGTTACATTAGCAATTCCAATAATTATTCCAACAACCAGAGAAACAGCATGGAGAGATGTTGCAACACTTACAACAGCAAAACAAAACAGTTTCAGCCTCAATTCCTCACTGTATCTCACTTGTCTTGGTGAGGTCAATGAGATTTGGGAGGTCCATTTCTGGCATTTTGTACTTCACTAAGGTAAGTCTCATTTTGCTATCTATCAACAGTGAACTACAACAAGTGAAGCAGAAACTGTACCTATTTTTAAACTTCCGTCTGTCAAATTCTGATGGACCCTGCTGTTTACTGACTGAAAAGTAGTCACCAAATGCATGTTGTAATAGCTAAATACAACTTCAAACAGACAGAATTGCATATTGTCAAGATCACTGTGGTTTTTGTTGCAAGCAGTGTACTGTTTCCTCCTCAGACTCTTCATGATGACTTATATTGGCTTTGGGATATCTTGATCCTAGCCTTGACATGTATTGAAAATTGCAAAATCATTTGAAGCAGTGTCACCTGTACAGCAAGCAGAATGAATTGAACTTGGTAAAACAGCTTGTAATCAAGGTAGCCAGCTAACAGTACTCAGTAATCATATGCTTTAGCCATGCGAATTTAGGGAACTTGTGGAACAGTGGTTACAAAACTGGTGACACATCCACCATCACAATAGTAGACACAGTATGTAAAGAGCATTCACCGATTATGTTCACCAAGACTGGCAACTCATAAAAGCAGCTCCACCCCATCACTGGATTCTAATTCCCACAATTCTAAGGTGTGATAATCACATCCACACTATGACAGCAGACACGGACAATGTTACTGTTTCATTGTGAAGCCACTTGTTTCTCCTACAGTAACACAATACTTGTGTGCAACACTACAGTATGGCATCACCCCACTTCACGCCAATATGTGGTTAACAGAATTCTGAGTAAGCTGATGGCTAACCTGAATATCAACTGCAATAGATTTAAGGTAGACACAGGCATCACCATGTCTCCAATGAACACAGATGCCTACAGACAGCTTTGCTCTCCACTGCTCAGCAGTGGGTGCTCTCCTGAAGTCAGCAGACGGTTACACTATAGAACATGTCAGATTGCAAGCTAAGTACAGAACTAAAGTTAATCAACTGACTTGAACATTTTCACTGCTTTTCGGTTTTGAAGTCATAACCCAGTGAATCTTGTTCCACCTGTCATTTTATTCCTTGATGCAGGAAATTTGTGTTCAAATTATCAGCAGTTATTTGAAGCTACATTTCGCTGTGCTAAGAACTTTAAGGCTCATATGTTGTTTAAAAAAGAATGGATATACTGAAATTCTATCCTGTTTCCTAAATGAAGAACTGTGGAAGCTGAATTAGATTACAAGATGTAAGGATAATTATGCCAATGTTATACTCCAATGGTTAAGGAGGATGAGATAGTTTGACACATTTCAGCCAGTCACACACCTCGTGTAGATGATGCCACACCAATGGTGTGAGAATGTGGTATGGTCAGTGGTGGGGAAATGCTGCACAGCCCTCATGAGAGCACTGAGTCCTGGTGTCTCACCGTTCTGACTGTGGATGCCAGTGCCTTCAGAATGGACCACTCCTATCATATTTTTGCATCTGCAGAATCCCACATTGTGCTGAGTTGAAATCTGCTATCATAGTTTATAAGAATGTTGTTCAGACATATTTCACCACCTCATTAATAACTGACATGGAGAACATAGCAAGTGCCATTACCATATTTCCCAGGAACTTCACTCACTGGAAGACGACTCAAAAAAATGAACATGTGTATCACTTCATCTGTACATTCCGACGATGAAAGTTTTTGAGGTATTTTTTGAGGTACTTTCATGCCTTTCAGCACACTAAATTCTCAGAAAAAATGGTGGCTCTGTGGTTAGCACTGCAGTGTCTTAATTTTGAGTCCCACGTTTAAAACCCAATTATTTTTTATTAATTTTTATTTTATTTTTATTGTCTTCATTTATCTACCCATGTCTGTAGAAGATTACTACACCACAAGTTTCTTATCAAATTATGGAATATGAGGACTTAACATCAATTGTAAAATAATAATTACATTACACAGTAAGTGTCACACATTTATATATATGTGTGTCTGCTATGTTGGGGGGGTTAAAATCTTTTTAAATTCTCATATCAGTTCTTATATTTGTAAGAATCTCACTTGGGAAAGAAAAGTCATTAACAGTGGCAAAGATTTTGTGCATTGGCAATAATTTTGCAGCAAACCATGTGTAACAAATCACCTTTCCAAAAACTGGTGCTTGCAGTTGATTGAGTCGATGCACTGCAGGAATGTCTCTGAAAAAAATTTCAAATAATTATCTCATTTTTTTTTTTAATAATTTGTGAATGATTAGTAGATGAGTAAGTTATATCAGCATTCACTGAAAAACATTTTTGTAGTAATCTTCTACAAACATAGTGTTATGCAACAGCCTTCCCCAAGATCATTTTGAACTGTCCAATACCACCTTTTTTTTTACGCATCCTTGTATTTATCGTACAATTCAGTGATTCCTAGGGCCTTTTATGTACATTCAGATCATCTTGCCCAAAAACCTATTCTTCTTTGTAAATATGTATTGAATATTCTGGAACGACGTACATTCTCGTGATTGTTAATAGATTGTTGTCATTAACAAAAATACATATATACGCCAAATTAAATATCAGATCATGAAATTGAAGTAATAAATGTTTAGCAAAAAATATTAAGAGGCTGTTGAAATGTAAGCATAAATAACTAATGCCTCTAATTACCATAACTGCAATTTGTAAATTCGCTAACACAAAAACCTCATTATGATTCAAATGAAAATAACAATCATTATCCAGTGACATAATTTCATTCGTTATTCATTTTTATGTAATTCATTGTAATTAATGATGCATATAAATTATGCAAATATTTACCTCTTGTTAGTTACACCACCCAAATTCACAAAATTCCGATATTCGAGAAAACGTGTGTATTTAATTTATGTAATCTGTGAAGCATAATGCGTGTACTTTGAACAAATGTTAGCAATAAATTCCATAGAGTCACTAATTACAAAATTAAAGTAAAATCAAATTAATTGTTGAAATCAGATTGTGAATTAATTTTCACACATAAAACCAAGATGATAAAAATATTATGTTGTTTGACATTATATTTTATAACCTTTACATATGTAACAGCAGTTAGTTTAGATGAAATTGTTTTTAATTGTAAGTTACATTTTGTAATAAATTAACAATAGTAGTGATTGTTAAAATTGTATTTAAAGCAACACAGCGATGCTGCGCAGGAGGTCAGTCAAGTTTTGTTACTACAGGAATCAGTGCAGTTCAGTTCTGTGTAGCTCAGTTTCTTCAGTTGTTTTGCACTATGTCAGTTCTGTTGATCAGCTGATGTCAATAAATAGTCAAGCTTGAAATTTTCCAGATGTTCTCATTATTCGCAGCATCTACATCATCAATGAACCAAAGGCCAACGCAAATGAAGTAGTAACATTTAAAGATCATTACAATAGGTATATATATTGAAGACAATAAAGTAATAATCAGGTTTCTAAAATGGGACGCAAAATTAAGAGGCTAACAATTGTGCTACCATTTCATCTGAAGTTATCACTGTAAAATGCACATAGTACCTGAAATACTTCAAAAACTTTGTCATATTTTCAGAAATGATCAAGTATCTATGGATAAGCTGAGGCATGTATTCGCTTATTTTGACCTTTCTTCCACTGAGCAAAGTTTTTGGGAAGTCAGGTGATGGCATTTGCCGTGTTCTTCTCGAGAGTCTTGAACCCACTGACACTCCAAAGCTTCTTTGTTTGTTCAAAATCAAAGTTGTGTTCCTCCTTGATGTTATACGCTGACACTGCAAAATTGTCTTGTCTGCCCGAGTAGAACAATTCCAGTCTGTTCCCGTACTACATTGTGAGATGCATCACTGTTTAGTGTCCAATGTATTAACAGCCCACATTTGTACTAAATACTGTAAATGCCTGGTGTCTGCAGTCCTAGCAGGTCTTTGTTCAATCCAAGCATGCCCTTTAAATTCTGCATTGCATGGAAAACTGCCTTTATTTGATGCTGCTTCATTATTATTGCAATCTTTGCTGTCAGTGGCCCTACATATGGCAGGAATGCCACACATTTGAATTCTCCTGTTTTGTCCTCTCTCCTCTGTCCAGTTTGTAAGGTGTGTGTTAATGCATCTCATAATTTTTTTTATGAAAAGTTTTCCACAGATGCTGCAACTCATTGAGCAAGCTCTTCCTGTCACAGATGGGCCTGGCTCTATTTACTATGATGGTTAGTTCCAAGTTGCATTGTGCTGGATTGTGGCAACTCCAAGCTTTAAAATGTAGGTCCATATGCATCTTCCTCCTATAGATCTCATGTCCCAACATGCCATCCAAGTTTCTCCTGATCTTTGTTGCTGTCATGTATGCCATAGAGTTGATGTAGGAACTCCTGTAGATTTTCTCTGCCATATTGCCACATGGTGAAAGTGTCATTTACTTTCTGCAGAATGCCTTTAGTTTTAAGCAGGTGGTATTCAATGCTACATTCTCAAAGCACTCCATATGTAGATTAGCAATACCCAGAGCTAAGGGAGAACCCATGGCAATCCCATCTATTTGTTCATAGAAAATCACACTTGAAATAAGTAGTTGTTAGTATATGTTGGAAGAATTTGACTGCGTCCCCAAAGAAGTGTCCCTCGAGTAGAGCTACGGAATCTTCCAGTAACATGTGGATGAAAGGCAATATGATATCAAGGCTGACTAGTAGGATCTTCTCATCCAAGTGTAACCCTTGGAGTACCTTCACAGATTCTGTCAATTTGTTGACATTGTGTAAATAGTGACACATGAGAGGTTTTAGCAGCTCTACTATATCTTTGGTTATCCTGTAAGTTGGTGAGTTTTTGGTGTTCACAATAGGCCACAATGGAATGTCTTCCTTGTGGTTTTTTGGGAGGGCATGGAGTGAGTGGTGGCGCCTGCCATGAGGTAAAGCCTTCTGATGGTGTTCCTATCCAGTCATGAGCTGTTGAGCAGAGAGATGGGTTTGTGTATCACAGATGCTGTTGCGTCCTTCTCCACTTGTTCGTATGCCAGATCCTGCAGTTAATTTTTGATCTTCTGCCTCTAATTTTCTGACATCACTAACACTGCCACATTGCCTTTATCTGCTGCTACAGCCACTGCATAATTCATGTTGCATGCATTGTGTGCAGCACTGTGGAATCGGCCAGTTGGATGGCAGTTTCTTCTTCTTCTTCTTCTTCTTCTTTTTCCAGCTTATCATCTAATGGCTGCCAACAAATACAACAACTGACTGACTTCTTGTACAGTAATTTAGCTTCCTGCATTTTGGTAATAGGCAAGTCGGTGCTACACGTCTCATCAATGTTCCTTGCAAGGTTTTCAAGGTCAGGGAACAACTATCCTGCAGGATCATTGCACATAGAACTTGATACTCTGCCACAAGAAGTATGTGCCATTTTGTGAGAGTGGTTTGTGAGACAGGTGGTCACTCTCAAAGCCTGCTACAGAAATGAGAATTCATTCAAAGTCAACAAAGGATAGTCAGATCTTATAGAGAAAATTCTTAAACTTAAAGAATTTGTTTTTGTCAATGGGTATTTCTACACACACTGGATTCTGTGTAGAGTTGTTCACCAGACACTGTGTTAACTACTCACTTGCATAAAACGAGTTCAGGCACCTTGGTAAAAAATGCTGTTTACCAGCATGTTTCAACATTTGAGAGGAAAGTAGATGGAACACACATCTGATCAAGCAGTGGTGGTGTATCTCACCATGGGAGGTTAATAACAAATCTGCTTATGTTGCACGCTGACCAGCATATTTGGCCAAGTAAAGAGTTTCAATGACTTGGTGCATAATGCCATCATATGACCTGCATTCCTTCATGCCAAATAAACAAATATGTAATTCTGTCTCTCAAATTTAATGATGTCCTTAAGACTCATGGAGGATTCAGTACCATTATAATAATCACAAATATCTCTCACTTGGTATTGACATGTATGCAGTGAATCCTTTTTAATTTCTTTTGCAAGCCAGAAGGCTCACACAGAGCAGTAGTCATCATTACTTTTGATGTAAATAACAGCCTTTTTACCAGCTATATCCTTTAGAAGAGGGATATAACATAACTCTTATTTATTGGATCAGATGCATGCATGTTAATGTTCAAATACAGGACTCCGTTGAGAGCTTTCCCAGAATCTCTCACTTGGAATTCAGAAAGCCACGTCTGTATTGGCTTAAGGATAAAGGTCATAAACCACTCAGCAATTGTGGTGTCCCACAATATTTCACCATTATCACCTCATTTATATATAAAACTGTCAGTTTGGAGATGCCATCTGTAAATGTGAAAGTTAACTTGCAGCATATCACAGTGCTACACATAATACTACGCTGTTCCACTCCTGTGGCCGAAGCAGAGATTCCAGCGGCCCCAGATTCCTGAGGCTGCAGTTCACACTACACAACAGAATCCAGAACCATGTGTATTGATGCCATAACCCATAAACCAGTGGCAGCAGGTGACACTAAGGCATAACCTGCCTCCTTGGTCCCTCCACGGCTTCACTGTACATTGACAACATTATTCTCTAGTGGAATTGTAGTGTTTTTTTTCCACCAACTGGCTGATCTGTTATGTCTTTGAAGCACTTCACCTACCTTCTGCATTGCCCTTCAAGAGACTTGGTTTCCAGCAATGCAGACTTCAGCCCTTCATGGATATTGGGGATATTATAAGAATGGTGCTGCCTGTGACAGGGTGTCAGGTGGAGTTTGCACATATGTTCTAGACACTTTTGCGTTTCCTAATACATTTCAACACCCATAACCCTTAGGGGATGGAACCATGATTCCTGGCTGTGGTAAAAACAGCAAAAATTTACTGGCACAACTAGACCTTTGCCACATTTCAGTGTGGTGCATGAAATTTTCTCAGCTATTGACCTTTGCATTTGCAGCCCCCCCATTCATCCACTGGAGGATCCATGATGACCTGTGTGGTAGTGACCACTTCCCGCCCCTCCCTCAGTGTTACTCCTCTGGATGCCTGCCCAAATGGGCTCTCAGCAGTGCTTACTGGGATGCTTTCACCTCTGCTGTTGACCTTGGCTCCCTGCTGCATGGAGATATTGATGAGGCAGTCCAGAATACAAATACAGCCATTCTTTTGGGAACTGATTTAGTGATCCCCCATTCCCAGACCTGCCCCAATGGAAGGCAGTACCTTGGTGGTCCTCAGAAATTGAAGAGGCCATTCGAGATTGCAGGTAGGCTCTCCAATGCCATAGGCGGCATCCATCAATAGAGCACCTCATTCCCTTTAAGCAGTTCCGTGCTCGGATCAGTCACCTAATAAAATGATGAAAGTGAGAATTCTGGGGACAATATGTTTCGACCACTGGACTATGTACCTCTCCTTTGCAGGTTTGGGTTAAGATCCGATGTCTCTATGAATACCAGACACTGGCAGCTGTACCCGGTATTACCTTGAATGGCACTGCCTACACTGACCCCGGTGCCATCACTGATCATTTTGCTCTGCACTATGCTCAAGCCTCAGCATCTGAGAATTATTAACCTGTTATGTTCTAAAACAGCAGTTGGAGCGATAGCAATTATCTTTTACTGCATACCACCTGGGGCCATCACTGATCATATATATATGTCTGCTTGTGTCTGTATATGTGCGGATGGATAGGTGTGTGTGTGCGAGTGTATACCCATCCTTTTTTCCCCCTAAGGTAAGTCTTTCTGCTCCCGGGATTGGAATGACTCCTTACCCTCTCCCTTAAAACCCACATCCTTTCGTCTTTCCCTCTCCTTCCCTCTTTCCTGATGAGGCAACAGTTTGTTGCGAAAGCTTGAATTTTGTGTCTATATTGGTGTTTGTTTGTGTGTCTGTCGACCTGCCAGCACTTTCATTTGGTAAGTCACATCATCTTTGTAATCTCTTCTCTAATCCCCTATTGGTGAATCCTGGAACCTGGGAAACCTTGTACAACACTGGGTACTATATATATATAAGGTTATGAACAGACCATTGGTTGCATATCGATGTAAAACATGGATGCTAATCAGCACTGAAGAACAACAACTCATAATATTTGATGAACAAAGAACACTATAGAAAATTTTGGAGGGATCCAATATAATGATGATGCTCTTATACTAAGACCAGAAGTGAGTTGGATTATTTTATACAAGAGCTGATATCGTAAGGTGAATTAAAAGTAAAAGAATAGCCTGGCTGGGGCATGTGCTAAGGATGGAGGACACAAGAACTACAATGATGGTTATCCAGTGGAAGCTAACAGGTAGAAGATTTAAATGAAGACTGCCATAGGAATCAGAGGATTGAGAAGGAAAGTAAATGAAAGGGCAGAATGAAAAGAAACTGGTGAGTGTCTGAGCTAGTGTACCAATTCTATACATCTATTAATATTTTGGTACCAACGTTCAATGATGGTGAAGTTGAGAATGGTTTGGGTGGCACAACATTAATCAGTCCTAAAACAATAATGACACTGGATAAACGCATACACATACACTAACACAGACATGTATGTAAGATTCTGCACCCAAGATGGTGTGGCCAACATGTCTATGCATATATTAATGTTTGGATGCCAGTGTTCCAATGCCAGCAAAGCTAAGAATGACATTGGCATAACAATATTAACATTAACTGATCCTGAGGCAGAAAGGGTAATTAGGGGCAACTGAAATGTGAAAAATATGCACACACATGTATATTGTATAGAGAAAGAGACATACCATTATCTTCAGGATTGTGGGATGGTGTGGTTAAACCAACCACATATCAGACTCCAGAGATGGTCCATCCAAACCCACAGCAGTTGCCTCACATCATCATTCCTCAGTCCAGTACAAGGGAGTGGTGGTGGGGGAGATTTCAAATAGCAGTGGTGCATCTTCTACTATGTATCCTAGTCGGTAACTGTTATGTTCCAAGAAGCCAAATATTTCATCCTTGCTGCTAATGATAAATGAATGGAAGATAGCCAAAGGATCTGTCACTGTAGGAACCTGGACAGGCAAGCAAGAGGTCAGGTGACACAAGTGCACTTACATGTAATTTACTCAACTTCTGCAAAAGTAATAAATGCTATAGAGCACTGATGTATAGCTGTCATTTTATAGCACACTATGCACACAGATGAGAAACACTAAACAGACAAAACAGCTGGCTCAAACATGTTCCATGCACCAGATTTGCAGCAATTTCCTGTCCACATACTCCAGCTTGTCTGCTTGAGTGTGATTCAAACCCACAGATTTGAGCAATATTTCACTCAAACCTCCAACTTCAACTTCCAGGTTTATGCACATCTCATATATGTAGAAATCTTGTGTTCACATGCAGTGAGCTGTTTGCCCAGATGTGATGTGTGCAGGCATTTGTGCAGAGAGACCGTTGTGTGGATGGGCCTCTAGGAAAGTGGGCTAGGTCTGTCATCTTGCTTTATAGGATAATAGCTGTAAAACAAAGCGTAGAGTTACAAATAAAGAGATGATGAATGAAATGCATTTGCCTGTCAAGAGAACAATGGGTGATGTCCTCAGTGATTACTGTAGCAGAATATTGCCAAGTGATCTTTCAAAGAACACAAATTCTGGTCATATGTAAAGACTGTTAGTGGCACCAAAATTAGTGTTCAGTCCATAATGAATGAGACAGGAACTGAAATTGAAGGGAGCAAAGCAAAAGCTGAAACACTGAACTCCATTTTCAAATGTTCCTTTACAAAGGAGAACTGCCCAAATTTAATCATCATACCACTGAAAATATTAATGAAATATGTATTAGTGATGTTGGTGTTGAGAAACAGCTGAAACCATTAAAACTGAATGAAGCTCCAGGCCTGTATGGAATTCCTGTCAGATTCTATACTGAATTTAGGGGCCAAGTTAGCCTCCTCTTCTCACTATAATCTATCATAGATCCCTCCAACGAAAAAAACCATGCCCAGTTCTTGTAAAAAGGCACAGTTCACACCCATCTACATGAAGGGTAGTAGAAGTGGCCCACAAAAATACTGCTGTACAACGTCTTTGACACTGATTTGTTGTAGAATCTTAGAATATATTCTGAGCTCAAACATAGTGAGGTAACTTGAACAGAATGACTTCCTCAGCACCAACCAGCATGGTTTTCAAAAACATTAATCATGTGAAACCTGACTTCCCTTTTCTCATGCGACATACTGGAAGCTTTGGATCAAGGCAACCAGGTAGATGCAGTGTTTCTTGATTCCCAAAAAGCATTTGACTCAGTACCACACCTATGCTTATTATCAAAAGTATGATCATATACAGTCTCAAGTGAGCTTTATAACTGGATTGTGGACTTTTTGTTAGGGAGGACTCAGCATGTTATCTTGGATGAAGAGTCATCATCAGATGTAGAAGTAACTTCAGGTGTTCCCCAAGAAAGTGTGTTTGGACCCTTGCTGTTCATATTGTATATTAATGACTTTGTAGACAATTTTAATAGTAAAATCAGGATTTTGGCAGATGATGCAGTAGTATAAAATGAAGTACTATCTGACAGAAGCTGCATAAATATTCAGTCAGATCTTGATAAGATTTTGACATCGTGTAGAGATTGACAACTTGTTCTAAATGTTCAGAAATGTAAAATTTTGCATTTCACAAAAGTAAAAAATAAGGTACAATCCTATGACTATAATATCAATGAGTCACTGTTGGAATCAGCCAACTCGTACAAATACCTGGGTGTAACATTTTGTAGGGATATGAAATGGAATGATCACATGGGTTCAGTTGTGGGTAAAGCAGGTGGTAGACTTCAGTTTATTGGTAGAATACTGGGGAAATGCAAGCAGTCTGCAAAAGAGATTGCTTACAAATCACTTGTGCAACCAGTTCTGGAATATTGCTCAAGTTGGTGGTACCTATACCAGGTAGGACTAACAGGGGTTATTGAATGTATACAGAAAAGGACAGCACAAATGGTCACAGATTTTTTTAATCTGTGGGAGTGTGTTACAGAGATATTGAAGGAACTGAACTGGAAGACTCTTGAAGACAGATGTAAACTATCCCATAAAAGTTATTAACAAAGTTTCAAGAACTGGCTTTACATGATCACTCACCCAGGGATCATGAGGATAAGATTAGAATAATTACTGCATGCACAGAGGAATTCAAACAATCATCCTTCCCACACTCGTGAGAATGGAACAGGAAGAAAAGGGTATAACTGGTACGGTGGGATGTACCTTCTGCCATGCACCTGATGATGGTTTGCAGAGTATAGTTGTAGATAACTGTGTTATTTTATATATAGAGACAGTTACCTATATTTGAATTTTCTGCCATGAATTCCCCATCAATTTTGGAATGTCCCATCCTTCTATATACCTCCGATTGGTCACAGTGCGGGTTGTGGGGGGAGTAGCGACGCCATCTGTGCGTTCACGCACTCAACAGGTCAGTCGGCATCAAGCCGTGATCGAGTGAACGTTGTACCTGCGCTAGTTTAGTTTTTGTGGCAGTTTGAAGTGTGTGCTGCAATAGAAAACCCCGCCAAATGTGAAGTGCATGCTGTCATAAGGTTTTTTACAGCCAAAGGATATTCTGTAGCAGCTATTCATCGTGAGCTTTGTGCCGTGTACGGACCAAGAGTTATGAGTGAAGGAGTTGTCCGTGAATGGGTACGTTTATTTAAAAGTGGACGAGAAAACGTTCATGATGAAGAGAGGAGTGGTAGACCATCATTGGTGACTGACGAACTCGTTCAGACAGTTGATGCAAAAGTTCGTGAAAATCGATGTTTCTCAATGTCGGAGTTGTCTACTGGTTTTCCACAGATTTCTAAGACTCTCTTGTACGAGATAGTGACAGCAAGATTGGGTTACCGTAAGTTCTGTGCACGATGGGTGCCCAAAATTCTTACCGACCACCACAAAACTCAAAGAATGGCCTCTGCATTAGACTTTCTGTCACGTTATGAGGACGAAGGAGAACCATTGTTAAACAGAATCGTGACCGGTGACGAAACCTGGATTAAGTACGTGAACCCTGAGACAAAAGAACAATCAAAGATGTGGGCACATTCAAATTTGCCTACCAAACCAAGAAAAGCCTCGCAAGATTTTTCTGCCAGAAAACTGATGGCAATGGTGTTTTGGGATGCCAAAGGGGTGTTGTTGGTTGAATTCATGGAACGTGGTACGACCATTAATCAAGACGTGTACTGTGAAACAATAAAAAAGTTACGACGGGCTATACAGAACAAACGCCGTGGTATGCTGACTTCCGGTATCGTTTTTTTGCACGATAACGCCCGTCCTCACTCTGCTCGCAGAACAACGGCCCTTCTTGAGTCCTTCAAGTGGGACATTATCAACCATCCACCTTACAGCCCAGACCTGGCGCCAAGTGATTATCACCTCTTCATGCATTTGAAGAAATGGCTCGGGTCACAGCGGTTTGATGACGACGAAGAGCTCAAAGATGCGGTCACAGGCTGGCTCCAGGCACAAGCAGGTGATTTTTATGCAGAAGGAATTTCAAAGCTTGTGAAGAGATACGATAAGTGCCTCAATCGCTATGGAGACTATGTAGAAAAATAGTGCAATGATGTAGTTGTAAGATGTATATATTAAAATATTTTTATTTAACTTGGTGTATTTTTTTAAATCAACCGGAGGTTACTTTCTGAACGGCCCTCGTACATAGGGCAATTGCCCTATTTCTTAAGGGTTGGGGAAGGGGTAGGTGAAAAACGGGCAGGAGGTCCTGTGGCAGTGATGGTAGAGCAACAATGCAGGCTGTGCCAGAACTTCCTAGCTATACTACACAGGTATATAGGAAATGTCATAGACATAAATTACAGAATACCTACTTCACATGAATCATCATCATACTTGGACGTAATATTTATTCTAAAGACTGAAATTAATCTTCATCCAAAATTGGAACAAATTTTAATTATAGCTGTGATACAATATTAACAACATAAAAAAATTCACTAGACTATTGCAACAGTTGTTAAAAGAAAAGTCTTCACAATGTTTACTTGTACTCATTATAATACAACACAAATTGTAAGTAAAAGTTGATACAGCCAGTAAATTCATGGCTGAGAAGCAGGAATTGGCTGCCAATGAATCTCTTAGGCTCCTATCAACTTACATAGAGTGTTTCAAAAAAACTTCTACAAACTTTGAGGACAGATTCCACACACCAAAAGAAGAAACAAAAGCTCATAAAGTCATATGCCTGAAAACCCTTCATTTTCAAGTTGGTAATGAAAGCTGACATTCAATGGCTCTCCAGGTACAACCCAACAAACTTCACCTATCTGTGCACCCATTTGACTCATTGTATCCTAGATAGTGTAGCTGTCTGGGAGAGTTGTTCACATTTGTCATTCATCTGTCTTAAACATGTCCACTGCATACCTGCACTACAGGTAGTGAATTAACTGAAAGTGTTCTGTTTGAACATGGCAAGATATTTATTTTGTGAGCAGGCAGATTTGATTTTTATGTATGGTCACGTGAATGATAATAGACATGAGGCTGCATGGCTGTATCAGATTGTGTTTCCAGACTGAAGATTGTGAAGTTTCCCTATCTTAATCATGTGTATCATCATGTTACTGAGACAGGATTCATAGCAGTGCAGACTATTGATCAAGGAAGGTCACATGTTGCTTGTAGGCCTGAACTCAAAAAGAGCATTATAGGTGTTATAACATCAAGTTGAACACATATATTTCAAAATGACACAACAAATATGTCACAGAGCAAGTTGACAAGCAAGACATGTGAACACGGTAACATTCGAATGAGCCCTGAGTCCAAGTCTAGTGGCCGCTGGCTGGCTGGCCGCTTAGGTGGCGCGGCTGCTGCATGGCTGGCAGGCAGCGCCACATGTAGAGGACGTGCGTAATTGCGCGGCAGCACTTTGAATGATCGGCGAGTCACAACATATTTCCCCCCTTTGAAATTTTTTCACTGGTCTTGATGGAGGTGGCCTTTAGATTGCTAATGTCCTTAGGCATTGTTTGACTGGCCATAAAGTCTCGAGGGGGAGGCTTCCCGTACGGACGGAAGTGTCCCCAATGATAACAGGTCGAGATGACAGGAGACGTAGGGCTCGAATCTGCTAGGGCCTCGTGCACCAATCTGCCCATTGCGGTAAGTCCAGTTGATATAACAGGAGACATGGGCGATGTGTCAGCGTCCGTAGGAGGAGGAGGCAAGTAGATTGGCTCTGACAGATGATGGTCATCTGGTTCCTGCATGGGCACGTCTCCTGGTGGCGTCCGTTCTTGTACTGGCACCGAGATGATGGTGAGAGGATTGCATTGTGAGTAATGAGATATGCCACAATCCCGAGCATCAGGTAGAGCTGAAGGTGGTGTAGCAGCATTCGGAACAGGCGTTGCCAGCACATGAGGCCGAAGCTGGTCCGAATGACGCACTGCAACACCCGTGTCCGTCTGGATTTCATACAGGCGTCGGCCACGGTGTCAAAGATGCAGCCCGGACTCCATTTTGGCTGCCTGCCATATCCCCGTACCCAGACAAGGTCATTGGCAGTGAACCGGCCATGCGAAGGCACCTGCGGCTGTGAGGTGGAAGGCCGCAGAAGATGAAGTAGCGTGCGGGGCTGTCGGCCATGTAAGAGCTCAGCCAGGCTGTGGTCGCCCATGGGGGTGAAACGGAAAGAAGCCATAAATTGGAGAAGCGCATCATCAGCAGCAGAAGTAGTCAGGAGTTTCCGCATCTGAGCCTTAAATGTGCGGACCAGTTGTTCAGCCTCACCATTTGATTGTGGATGGAACGGAGGGGCCATGACATGCATAACGCCGTGACGAGCACAAAAATCTGCAAAATCAGAAGAGGCAAATTGCGGACCATTATCAGTAAGAGGAGTAGAGGGAAGGCCTCCCAAAGAAAAAATGCGAGCAAGAGCACTTGTGGATGCGGCGGTGGTAGACGACGTGCAATGGACAATGAAAGGGAAGTTAGAGTAGGCGTCAATTACGAGGAGCCAATAAGTTCTTAAAAAAGGTCCTGCGAAGTCAGCATGAATGCGCTCCCAGGGCATCTCAGGCGAAGGCCACGGTGACAAAGATGATTTTGGGTGGGGCGGCCTGTGACGCACAAGGGCCGCAGGAGCGACCATGTGTGCTATTTCAGAGTCAATGCCAGGCCAGTACACATGACGGCATGCCAGAGATATTGTGCGAGACACACCCAAGTGCCCTTGGTGAAGGAGGCGCAAGACCGAAGCACGCAAAGACACAGGTACCACAACACGCGGTGAAGCATTGTCGGTGGAAAGGAGGATAACACCATCCCTAGCCGTGAGGCGGTAGCACAAAGCATAGTAGTTCTGCGACGGGTCAGAAGTCTTGGTGGATGGATGATCTGGCCAACCCTTCTGAATACAGCATAAAACCCAAGAGAGGGTAGGATCAGAACCCGTAGCAACCGCCAGCCAGTCCCCTGTGATGGGGAATCCGTCCACAACCCGCTGCTCAGCAACATCCAGATGGAAACACGAACGTTCATCCTTATCAAATGCCAGATCAGGCCCCATGGGAAGGCGAGACAGTGCATTCGCATGTTGAGTCATCAGCCAGAAATGAATCTCATAATTGAAATGAGACAAGTAAAGAGCCCAACACTGGAGGCGGTGTGCAGCCTTGTCGGGAAGTGACGATGATGGATGAAACAAGGAAACAAGCGGTTTGTGATCCATAACAAGGTGAAATTTAGATCCATAGAGAAAAACACTAAACTTATGAAGAGCATAAATAATGGCCAAAGCTTCTTTTTCAATATGAGAATACTTTTGTTGGGCATCCATGAGCGTTTTGGAGGCATAAGCAATGGATTGTTCAGAGCCGTCTGAAAAACGGTGTGCAAGGACTGCACCGACTTCGTATTGAGAGGCGTCCGTGGCAAGAACAAGACGTTGGCCAGGTCAATAAGTAGCCAGGCATGGGGCCTGTTTCAGCACAGTCTTCAATTTCTGGAAAGCCGTATCACATGATGTGGGCCAGTGAAAAGGTACATTTTTATGCAACAGGTGATGCAACGGCTGAGCCACCGAAGCAGCAGATGGTAAGAACTTGTGATAGTATGCTATTTTCCCCAGGAAGACCTGCAGTTCCTTAACAGATGTAGGGCGAGGAAGGGCATCGATTGCAGCAACAGTATGCTGAAGCAGATGAATACCATCCCGAGAGAGTTTAAACTCGAAGTATGTGATAGATGCCTGAAAAAATTGTGATTTCTGAAGACTACACTTAAGACCGGCAGTCTGTAAGACATGAAAAAGTGTGCAGAGATTTTGAAGATGTTCTTCAGTGGTGGGGCCAGTGACAACAATGTCATCCATGTAATTGATACACCCAGGGACAGGAAGCAATAATTGTTCCAAGAATCGCTGAAAGAGAGCAGGGGTGGTAGCAACCCCAAATGGCAAGCGTTGGTATTAATAGAGGCTGAAAGGCGTGTTAAGGACCAGAAACTGCCGGGAAGCAGTGTCGAGAGGAAGCTGATGATAAGCTTCTGACAGGTCAGTTTTAGAAAAATACTGGTCTCCAGCAAGTTTAGTGAACAGTTCTTCAGGTCGGGGCATGGGGCAAGTGTCAATGAAGCATTGAGCATTTACAGGAATAGCATCAGAGACGATATTGACAGTCATCTATGGAGAACCCAAAAACGCGAAAGGCATCGAAACCAAAAAGATTCTCTGCATTACTCTGGTTGACCACAAATATGGGAACAGTGCAAAAGATGGATTTGTAAGATACCTCAGCATTAAATTGTCCCAAGAGAGAAATCTTCTGTTTATTGTACGTCCGTAATTGCCGAGTGACTGGGGACAGGAGTGGAGAACCCAACTGAAGATACATCTGAGAATTAATTATAGTGGCAGCAGAACCGGTATCCACCTGCATGTGAACATCCTGACCAAGTATTTGGACAGTGAGGAATAACTTCCCTGAAAGGGAAGAAGTGCAATTGACAGACAATACAGAATCAGAATCAGCATCATGTTCATGAGCATCATGTACGTGGTCAGATTTGCTAACGGAAGACACATGACCTTTCTTTTTGCAATTGTGACACACAGCCCAACATTGGGGACAATCCTCACGTGAATGTTTCGTAAAACACCGCGGACATGAAGGAAGTTGCTGGGGGTTTTGCTGCAGTTTCTTAGCGGGTTGTTTACGGTTAGGCCGAGGCTGTGCATGGGAGCGCACTGTGGCCACATCGGCCGGCGTGGACGCAACGCATGCGTAGTCAACAGCAAACAGAGGTTGTATTTCCCTGACATCACCCCATGCCTCTATTTGCGTCCCAGCAGCATGAGAAATTTCAAAAGACTGCGCGATGGAGAGGACTTCATCTAGAGTTGGATTTGCCAACTGAAGGGCACACTGCTGAACTTCTTTTTTGGGCGCCGACTGGATAATAGCATCCCGTACCGTGGAATCAGCATTGGATTCTTTGTGAACGTCAGTAACAAATTGACACTTTCGACTGAGGCCGTGACGTTCAGGAGCCCAAGCGCGATAGGATTGGTGTGGTTGTTTTTGACAACGATAAAAGGCAACACGAGAGGCTACCACATGCATTTGCTTTTGAAAATAGACAGAAGTGAGCACATTTCAGCAAAGGACAAAGACACAGGATTTTTCAAAGGAGCCAATTGCAACAACAGCCGATACATTTGAGGTGAAATCCAGGAAAGGAACAGAGACTTACATGTTTGTTCATCTTGGACATGAAATGCCAAGAAGTGCTGTCGAAGACGTTTTTCATAATCATACCAGTCTTCTGACGTCTCATCATAAGGAGGAAAAGGAGGTATAGCCAACGACGAGAAATGCCCCGCATTTGACGCCGCAACGAAATCGCGAATCGCTGATGTTAGAAGCGTTTGCTGTTCAATGAGACCTTGCAATAGTTGCTTGACAGTAGCCATGGAAACCTGTGGGTCAACAATGAAAAGGAAAAATCCACTACCTCATCGCCAATTATAACAATATAACATATATTTCAAAACGACACAACACATATAAGTCACAGAGCAAGTTGACAAGCAAGACATGTGAACACGGTAACATTCGAATGAGCCTTGAGTCCAAGTCTAGCGGCTGCTGGCTGGCTGGCTGCTTAGGTGGCGCGGCTGCTGCATGGCTGGCAGACAGCGCCGCATGTAGAGGATGCACATAATTGCGTGGGCGACACTTTGAATGATCGGCGAGTCACAACAACATGGGCTGTTGAAGAAGAGGCAGATGTCAGCCCAAGAGAAGTGGCCCTGGTGTGTGGTACATCTGTGACTCCAGCATGAGGATATTCACAAGCAACTCATGTATCTACATGATCTTCAGCATGTGCAGAGCATTATGCCTACTGATCACCACCATGGGAGAATGTTTGCTAATGATTTGTTGTGCAAACTGCCAATTCATTGTTTCTCTCTTCAGTTCTGTTGACAGATGGAGCAAAGTTTGGAAGACGTTCAAACACACATTTCTGCAACCAACACATTTCACCTGATTGCAGTCCTCATCTCTGAAACCTATCATTACGGATAAAGGGATGTAAGGTGAAATGTGAGGGAACATGTACCATCATGTGTCATTTCCTGTTACTATCTTATTGACATAAATACCTCTGAAAAAGGTAGGCCTTTGGCAACAACAATTTCAGTTAATTACAACACAGATTGAGTAAGGTATCAGATCTCAATAATAGGGCAACAAAGACAGGTAAGCCTTGATTAATAAGAGTTTCAGGTAACCCAAATTATGAAACAAATCTTAATTTAATGAAAAGGGGACGGACAGGTCTTCAACTAAAATTAAAATCAAAATCAAATTATCAAATGGAAAAGAGGGAGGTGGCCTATAATAACCAAATAGAAAACAGGCAGGCCTCCTTTAATAACATTTCAGTTAAGTAAACAAGAGTTTGAATTGCCTCTTCACAACGGGTGCACAAGAAGGCTTATATGCAAGGAGCATAAGACCACACCAAATAGGAAGACTAAGAAAGGTTACAACAAGACAGGCCTTCCAAGGCTATTTTTGTTAGGTACAAACTGGAAAAAGAAATATTAAAATGGCAAGGTTAATTACACGCAAGTGGAAATAACTAGCCAAACAGTATACCCTGTTCACTGCAAGACGACAACAGCGACAGCGAAATGCCCAAAAGAAAACTAATTTACCAAACCCAATTACATATCCTCAGAAATTGTAAATTGACTCCGAAGTCAATATAATTAACAGGGTGATGATGTCTGCAATGCCCAAAGGTATCTTGAAACTGGCGCCCATCCATATTACAAGAGAAGGGTACTTATCTGGTGTTCAAAGATGTTGGCAGGGAGGTCAGCTAAAACCTAACCATCTAGGTACAGCATAGTGATGGGGGATCCAACCACATCATAGAAGAAACATGTTATCAGTCTGGCTCAGGAAACACCATTGGCTCACACAGTTTACTTAGCCTGTTAACAAACAAGCAAGGCCAGTGTTGACTCAGGAAAGGCAAACAGCCACAATTCAAGGAAATAGATCAGCTATGAAACCACAGTGATCGCAACACACCTGTAGGTATCAATAAGAAAATAACAGTTCAGAATTCACAATACAAAACTGAACTGAATTTCATGAATCAAAGCTGAAGCTTGCTGGTTCCAAAGGGGACCCAAATTCAACACAGTGCAACTGGCTTCAACTCTCTTGTTAGTGTGCCGCATCCCAGAGCTGGCTGGCCAGGCTACCCATGAAGATGGCATTCAAAGTCAACCACGGATTCAAACTGGCCCACAAATATGCCCAGCAACCACTTGCTTGTGCAAGTGGTTACCTTACTGGCTGGATGGATCTCTCACACTGTCCTCACTCCATTACCACTTGACACTGGACAACACGCCCAGTCCCCACAACAACCTCAAGCAAAGATGTTAGTGGCTTCTAACCAGAGTGACATCACACGACACATCGAGCCAGTGGCACCAGGAGTTCAAAAGGTGATGCCGGCAACCCAGCCATGGCTCAATCCTACAGTACAGGCTAGACATAAGCATCAGTTTAAGATTAATGTGTAAACTGGAGTTGTAGTCTGGTGGGGCCATACATTCTTCCAGCACATCTTATAGAAGCTGTCTACAGGGGCTGCATTCAGAACACCTTCCAAGATCTGCTAGAAGATGTGCTCCCTGCAAATAACAAGAAACTTGTGGTTTATGCATGTTTCAGTCTCACGTGTCTGAGATTCTTTGGCCAAGGTCTATCATGACGGATGGATAGGTAGAGGAGGACCAGTTCTGTGACCTCCATGTTTCACTGAGATTACTCCTTGGTTTTATATCATTGGAGGCACCCTGATTAACTGGTTTAGGCAGCGGATAAACCAGATGCAGAAGTTCATCAAAATGTCATGAAAATCAGTGAAACCATTTGAAATCACCAGGGAGTCTTTTCAGGGGTGTGACAGTCCATGGCTTGGTGAGTTATGTGTTTAGAAGCAAGAGATATAATGAGTTTGTGTGCTGATGAGCTCCAAACACTGAGAGAGAGAGAGAGAGACAGAGAGAGAGTCACAGTCACACCAGCATAGCTCCTGGATTGGTGAGAAGCAGAATACCACTGTGCTAGGGGTGGGGAGATAAGTGGGTAGGATATTTATTTCAGGTCATGACGAGAAGTAGTTGAAATCCTTGTGGAGAATGTGAGGGAGTTGCTTCAGTCCTGGGTGGCACTGAGTCTTGAGAGGAGTGCTCCTTTGATGTTGGACAGTGGGTATGCAAGAGGTGGCAGGCAACTGGAGAGACAAGGCATGGGACACTGTTTATGGGCAAGGTTATAATTTCAGTCTATGGAGACTTCAGTGTGACCCTTGGCATATTTGGAGAGGGACTACATATCACTGCAGATACAATGATCATGAGTAGCTAGGCTGTATGGAAGGGTCTTCGTGTTATATGGAGGTATTGTTGGGGTTGGCAAGTTTGATGTGGACAGAGGTACTGATCTATCAAACATTGAGATGGAGGTCAACATTGAGAAGGTGGCTTCTTTGGTTGAAGAGGACCTCGTGAAGCGAATGGGGGAGAAGTAGTTGTTCTGGAGGAATGTAGATAGTGTGTCCTCACCCTTGATCCAGATCATGAAGATGTCATCAGTGAATCTGATCCAGGTGAGAGGTTTGCAGTTCTGGGTGGTTATGAAGAATTCCTGTAGATGGTCCTTGAGAAGGTTGGTGTAGAATGTCGCCATAAAGGTGTCGATTGCTGTACCTGGATTTGTTTGTAGGTAATGTCTTCAAAGGAGAAGTAATTGTGGATGAGGATATAGTTGGTCATGGTGACCAGGAAAGAAGTTGTATGTTTGAAGTCAGTCATTGGGAAAAGCAGTGTTTCACAATGACAAACAGAGGGTATTAGCGATATTAGTATAGAGGGAGATGGTATTGACAGTAATGAGCAGTGTGCCAGCTGGTAAAGAAACAGTAACTGTGGAGGGTTCACAGAGGAAATAGTTGGTGCCTACATATAAGAGGGTAAGAGGGGAGGTTAACAATAGGTGTTGGTCACAAGAGCATGAAGTGTCTCACTATCACTGGGGGCACAGAAACCAACCACAGTGGGGCATCCTCGGTGGTTGAATTTATGGACTTAATGAAGCAAGTAGGAGGTAGGAGTGTGGGGAATGATAGGGGTGGAGAGAGAGAGAGAGAGAGAGAGAGAGAGAGAGAGAGAGAGAGAGAGAGAGAGAGATGCAGGGGAAAGGTTGCTTAATGGATGTAAAAATTGAAGGAGGGATTAAGGTCCTAATGGATTTCTGGAATGGGGTCACTGTGGCAGGGTCTGTAGATGGATCTCTCAGACTGGGTCCCTGTGCCTGGTAATCCCTGCAGTTAATAACCACAGTGGTGGTGTCTTGTTGGCAGATGGGGTATAAGATCAGGATCAGATTGTAGTGTGTGGAGTGCAGTTCTTTCTGTAGATGTAAGGTTTGTTTCCATGTTGAGGGATTTAGGGAATGATTCTGAGGCAGGGTTCGAGGTTATGATATTCTGAAAAGTTAACAAGGGGTGATTTGGTGGCAGTGGGGATTGGTCATAGTTAGATGGAGGAGTGAACTCAGTCAGGCAGGGTTCAGTATTGGTTTTGGTTTGAATCGGTGTGGTAGGGTTGGTGACAAAAAAGTTCTTCGACTGTAGGATCTGGGAGAAGGAGAGGAGGCCTTTAACAAGTCCAGCATGACTGTATTTGGGAGTGAGGCAAAAGGTAAGGCCTTTGGAAAGGACTGGAATTCTGTGGGACTCAGGTTTTTGGAGGAGAGGTTCTGGGTTCTGTGTACTGGTGGGTGGGAGCTTCTGAGGGTGTGGTAAATGTAGAAGGGCTGCATGGCAGAGTCTTTTGGCTATAAGTGGATGTGGGTGAAGTTTCATGTAGGTTCTTGTAAAGGAGTTGGATAGTGGTAGTCCAAGGCAGAAATAGGAGGTGAACCAGGCAGAGAGTTTTTTGAGGTGGTATTGCGCATGCTGCTCTAGTTCCTGAAGGGAAAGAATTTCAGTCTAGGAAATGGGTTGCAGGAATTTGAGACTACACAAGAAGAGAATTTTATGGCTGGAGAGAAGATATTGCATGGAGGTTTGGGCCTGATTATTTGGTTGCAGGATTATTTTGGGGAGGGCTATGTACTGATGAAATTTGTACAGATATAAGTCATTGTGGAAGGAGGGGTTGCAGCCAGATATGGGTAATTTCATGGTCATGCAATGAGCTAGGCAGGAACATCCTCTAGCATTACTTTTCATCAACAATAGTTGTCAATACCAGTTTTATTTTTCGAGTTTTGGACAGGTCAGTATTATCTCAGCTGCTTTTCTGAAAACTTTCATGTAATTTTATACACAATATGTTATATTTCAAGCTAAAATTTATGAAAAGGAATTACTTTATTTTCGATGTTTCAGTCAATAAATACTCTCTCTGAATGTACAATTACAATTATTTTTTCTACAAACATTTGAAATTACAAATTATTTGGCACACTTAGTTTCTATTATTAATTACCACAATCTAGTGCTAGTTACTATGTTTAGTTCTGGATTCATTTATGAAATAATAATTGAAATGAATAGAAATTCATTTGTCAAGAAAAATTGTGAACCCTTTGGAATATTATTTCTGCTGAGTGAAGCAATAGTAAGCATGACTCTGATGTGATTGGATGTATTTTTGTATTTTGGGCAAACAGTGTAATTTCAGCTTCGTTAATGTGAAAATTCAAAAGACTGTATGATATACTGAAATGTGACAAAATATATTAACATAACAACAACAATTCTGCAACGACAATCTACAAATTTATTTAGATCAATTCAACCACGAGGACCTAAAATGTGAGAATTTCAGCTTCAAGAATCAGACCCCTAGACAAGAAGAACTGGTGCCAACTCTACACGAAAAGCTAAGTAAACTAGAAAGATTATTGTAATCTTCACTACTTTCAAATGTTTCATAAAAGACTTTGCTTATTGTGGACAATAGCTGGAATTAGGAAGAAGGGGGGGGGGGGGGGGGGGGAGATTACAAGTGATACTGGGTTTGGCTAGGTATTAGGAAAGTTTTCTGTATTGGTGCAGATGGAAGGAGCAGGGATCCATAGTGGAGAATAAATACCATGCAAAAATACACAGGAAAACTCACAAAGTGATGAAACTGATGAAGTTGGGGAGAAAAGGTGAAACCTCAGGGAGTAGGAGTGATAGTGCAACATAAAAATAAACTAAAAATGTCACAAAAATCCAGTGAGATCAAAGAGAAAAATAAATAAAAAGATGATAATAGTGGGATGCATGTTGGTGGTTGGTTATGTTTGAAGAAAGGAAAAGCAGGTATAATTGGATTAGGTGAGGTCAGTGTGTGCCATTCTAAAATTGGGAAATGGGAGGGGATTTTGGGTTTGGATAGGTGTGCAGTTCACCAAGTAAGTGTTGCACAGTAAGGTACATAAAATAACATGAGAAAATATATGCGGGTGAGAGTGGAAGTGCTGTCAATTTGGTCCCTGCAACTCAATGCCTCTTCTATGTAGTGAGTAGCAATCTATTGTTTTCATATTATTGTTATTTCCCACTGTTCTATTCCTGTTTTTGTGTAAGGAACCTGTCCCCAATGCTTGTAAAAGAAATTTTAAAACATTTTGTATGTGGTCAGCATACATTTTTTAAAACTGCTTGCCTTTTACTGAACACATTTCTTACTGAACAATGGACACCATTTTGGACCAGTAGTGGCTGTCTTTACTCTGAATATCCATTTTGTGAACTCAGATGGCTTGTGTAAAGGCGTACACTAGAGTAGGTTAGCAGGACGAGTGTGAACACAGATAAACAACAGGCAATGCATCACTTCTGGTGAGCATGCTTAGCGAAACATCTAGACAGGGCATTGAGAAAAGTTGCAGGATCTTGGTGGTTTTCTGTCATGTCATCAATACAGGCTTGTGATCTGATAAGACTGCAACTGATAACCAGTAGGTTACCAAAGTTAGTTTCACATGACCTCGATTGTGAACTTCGGTTTACACATCCAGTGTCAAGTTACACAATTGGGCCTTTTAGCGCCCTCACTTCCTTCCCCCCCCCCCCCCCCCCCCCCCCCCCCCCCCCCCCCCCCCCCCCCCCCCCCCCCCCCCCCCCCCCTGGGAACTGATCAAGGTCACCCATCACCCAGGGGAATCTCCACACTTCTTAGGCAGCTATCATGTGACATAAAACTGGCAGGAAATACCTCCCTACCTCTCTCAGGTAGTGGGAGCACAATAAAATGGTGGGGAACCCAATGGACCAATAGGAATCAAGCTTCCCTCCTCATCATCCTTTATAATTAGCTCAACAGTGTGCAGACTCTTCTTTTGATGTCTGAACATCATGAGGAGAGGTTCAAGTTTGTTATAAACAAAAATACTGTTGTGAAAAACAATGATTTAACAATTAACTTTATGGTTTATTATCAACTACTTACTTATTTTTGCAATACAGTTTTTACAATATTTTTTTGTTGTTGAGCAATACATAATTTTTTCTTTATTTACAAATCTGTTTCTCCTGACACACCCCTCAGTGGAATTTTTACAAAGCTATTTTTTTCTTACATACAATAATTTGCAAAGCTAACTGTTAACAATTTTTTGTTTATGTATTTTACACAGCCATTTTTCTCTTACATATATGCACAGTGGTTTTACTTGCAAAGTTATTTTTTTTCTGATGTCTTATGACTGTCAGATACACTTATTTACACTAAAGCTAGTATAGAGAAGAGGAATTCAGGTACTAAATTTCCCATTTTCCTTCTATTTATACGCTACTGGGAAAAAATTAGTACACCTGGAAAGATGATGTCAATTTTGATCCAATGATGTCATGCCATATGCCACCTGGCAGGCGTGGAGTGGGGATTGCTGTACAGATAAAGGTTTCAATGTCATCTGCCAACATGCATCATAGTAGCATAGCTACCAGAGTGTCATCACTATGTATCTTTTAATGGGAATGCTCACATTCAGAAGGCTTAGTGTGGTTTAAATGTGTGAAGCAAGCAGGCAACCATGACACTGAGATGCACTCACGCTTCCAACAGCCAACTTATTGAGTTTTGAAGGGAGTCAAATTGTCAAATTGTGGCCTTCTGAGTGGTAGGATGGTCCTTTTGGAGAATTGCTATAAAAGTCGGACATGTTACATCAGTTTTGCAACAAAATTGTATTAGTGGTCAGATCTTACACCCATAGATGAGGTTCAGGACATCCATGCACCACAGATGCCTACCAGGATTGTCACATTGTAAGGACAGTAGTGGCAGATCACACAACTACCACAGTGCAGATAAAGGGGCTATTGAGCCCAGGCAGGTCAAAATGAACTGTTGTGAACTGGTCATCAGCAATGGGACTATGGGCACACAATCCTTTTTATCCTGTCTTCCACTCATGCCACAAGATCAATATGCAAAAGTCAACTGGTGCCATCAGATCATCACTTGGAAGATGTACGGGCACACTGTGGTCTTCAGTGATGAAAGAAGATACTGCCTGCACACAAGTGAAGGTCATTTGTGCATACAATGTAGACCTGATGAGTGCTGCCTTGTAGAGTGCATTTGTCTAAGACAAAGTGATTGCATATTAGGTGTTATGGTCTGGGATGCAATAAGCTACAATTCTCATTCACTTTTGGCATTTCTGGAGAGGATGCTTAACAGTGCTTGGTATGTGCAGAATTGTGTTACAGCCATTCTTTTGTTGTTGTTGTAAGAGGGAAGTGATGTTGTTCCAACGGGATTATGCTTGCCCACTCACTGCCCATGACTCAACATGCTCTTCAAGATATGTAGCAACTGCCCTGGCCACCATGATCTCTAGACTTGTCTCCAATCGAGCACGTGTGGGATCTATTGGGATGAGAAGTGACTTGTGCGACACATCATCCAACAACTCTTACAGAACTAAGTGCACAGGTTGAGCAGGTGTGGCACAACATATCCAAAGTCAGCATTCACCATCTGTACGATTGGGATGCCAGAGTCAGTACCTGCATTGCCCCCCATGGAGGCTACACCACATTTTGATTTGATTTTGGCAGGGAAGCTAAAACAGCTTTGGCCTAACCTGACACTGCCTGCACCGAAACCGCGTTTATTCTGCAGTATTGCTCCCTGCATATCCAAGCAATGCCCTTAAATAGTGCAAGGAGTCCCTTTACCAGTTTTTTGTTAGACACAATTTCTTCAGGTATAGTTATCCCAAAAATTCTGTGTCTCTTGCTCTCCAATGCCGTGCATTCAAAGATTAGGTGTGCTGAAGTTTCTTCACTCTCATCACAGATCCTATATTTAGGGTTCTGTTATACTCACTCTATGTAGGTGTTTTTTTTAAATTCCCATGGCCAATCATCAGTCCAACCATGAATTTTATCTCTGTCCTGTTCAAGCACAGGATTACAGAGCTTCTTTTAAAACACAGCTTTGGCATCATTACCTTACCATGTTTTTGTTTACAGATCTTGGTCCAGTATTCAATGTGCTGTCTTCTAAGTCAGTTCCATAGTTCTAGTTTGATCATAGCCTTGGTGATTGTCGGGGCAGATTCAGGTTCAATGAATGGAGTCTTTGCCCCCATCCTGACCAATCTATCTGCTTGTTGTTGCCACTGATACCTGAGTGGCCACTAGGTTTACCCTATTGCTCCCCCCTAGCTCCACCAGAGCCCTGTGACATTCTGCAGCAATCTTAGATCTTGTTGCAGGAGCTGCCAATGATTTCATGGCTTCCTGGTTGTCTGAATAGATGTCTATGCTATGGTCCTTGTAGCACCTGTGCATATATTCCTCCACACACGCTCCGACTGCAGTAATTTCAGCTTGGAATACTAAGGCCAGTTTTCCTAGATAGATGATGCCCTCCAGTCTTGGCTGAACCCCTTACACCCCACCCTCAGCACCTTGGCCTAATTTCGACCCATCACTGAACCAGATACAGTGTCAAACTATTTTTTCCCACTGCTCCCTAATACCAATTATTATATTGTAAGGCTTGTTGAAACAGTTGGGAGTTGTTATATAGTTGGCCAGAATTTCCCCAGCCATTCCCATATTTACCTCACTCACTATTTTAGTGCGTGATTCGGGAGATCCCAATGAGATCCAGTTGCTACGCCACATACTAACATGGTTGTTTCAGCATGGGTCTATACCTGGTACCACAGAACCATTCATGCTATTGGTCTGTAAATGTTAATTTTTCATGTAGTCCATATGCAAAGCTGCAACAGTAAATCGGAATGAACTGTAAACCTCTTCTGGCAGTGTATACACACAGTTACCACTCTTTCATACAATATTTATATTTTCTTTCTGATCATTCTACAGACGGTACTTAC
Organism: Schistocerca piceifrons; assembly: GCF_021461385.2. Taxonomy (NCBI): domain Eukaryota; kingdom Metazoa; phylum Arthropoda; class Insecta; order Orthoptera; family Acrididae; genus Schistocerca; species Schistocerca piceifrons. Next base: position 730,534,850 of record NC_060139.1, on the reverse strand, counting down.
ATTTTCTTTTTAGTCATTCTATGTACAGTACTTACTTTTCTTTCAGTATATAATTTAATCAACACTTTTCTCTATATACAGTACACATATGCGAAATGGGGACTAGCAGCAGCAGTTTAATAAACCTGCCAAACCCCGCCCCCAAACCCACCAGCCCCAGCCCAACACACACACCCCAGCGCGCGCGCGCGCTGCGCGCTGCGCGCGCACACACACACACACACACACACACACACACACACACACACACAAAACTAGGACAGCTATGACAGGTGGTTAATTCAACTTTCTGCACACACTCAAAACATACACACACCAACTATTTAAAATTATGTACACAGCCACAGGCTCAATCACTCTAGTGAATAGTGTGAGTATGGAAGGGTGCTGATCCTGTCCCTGCAAATGAACATTTGTTACTGTGTTGGGACAGACATACTCTCAGCTGTGGTGCTGTAGTTACCTCATGGCCTCTCAACTGAAAAACTACTTGATGCACCAAATCTGGAGTAGCACCAATTCTCTCAATCAGGTAGCTCTTGTAACCCTGAATTTGAGGCAGCATGACGCACACCCTTAGTTTGCCTTTTGGTGACACCTGCATCTACACAGTATATGTACATTTTCATCCTGAGCCCTACAAACTCCACAGTCTGTAAAACATTCGCCTCATCTTTCATCAGGCCAATAATCATCTTGTTTCGTGATATTATTCAAAAAGGTTTATCAGTCACATATCCAGACCTGTTGAATTCTTTGTCACTGTGTCTAGTTACTTCACATGAACTGCACCCTTTCACCCATGAGGTGAGACTAGCAGTATCCGTATAACGTAACTTGGGATCAGTGAAGTTTGGCTTTGCAAATATATATTTTTTCAAAATCACACCTCAACAAGGGCCCTCAGTTAGGTTTTAACATCAATGTATCCCTTCAGCCAGTACGCTGCTTGAAGGAGAATCTGCAGTGTCAATAACAAGTTCCATCCTCAACCTGACATATTGCTGGAGGTTTCTGTAGTGGAGAATATATCACTGTTTGTTCCCCAGCACTTTCAACAGCTTTGAGATTGAACCATTTCACAGGACTAGGTGCTCTGGACACAGCAGAAGGTTGCTGTGTGCATCACGCAAATGGGTGGAATATTCAAGTTCTCCCTCCAGAAAATATCCCTCACGGGCATCCTCAGACACATCGTGGATCTGTTCGTTCAGTCTGGCTACTTCCCCTCTGGACATCCATTGGAACCTTCCAGATGGTAGACTTTGTTTCATGGTGTAACTATAGAGGTGCAGGTAAAGGATGCAACTTAAATTGTCAGATGGCCTGTACTGCCCCTCACTCATTCATGGGTAGCTTGTCTTGCCACACCTGTTCATGCTCTGGCAAAGCCGTCATGAACTCTGCTTTTGAAGAAGAGCAGCATGTCAACATCAGTCAAAGGTTCGGTACTGACACATGTTCTTCTTAACACAGCATCCCATAAAATTCCTGGTGTGGTGAAGTAGAAGACAGGATCCAGAGAGTTTGTGCCCAGGCATACAGTGCAGAACTTACAAAATGTATGTGAGCAGATGTACATTATTTTTCATGTGTAATCTAGCATATTCACCTTAATTGGAGATGTCAAACTCTTATCAAACATTCAAGATGTGGTCATACTTTGAATGTGTTATGGCAGTGAGAGTTATTTTACTGGTGAGTGTGGTTGTGTCAGGTAATGTGGTTTCATTGAGTCTGTGAGATAACAGATGGCAGTGTTGCATCGTAACACATTATCATACTTGTGACACTGTCTGTAGAGTATGTATCCTGAGGGGAATTTTACTGAGAATTTTCTCACACGACGAGAGAAAACTGATTTGGAAATGAAGTGCCAAGACAAGTCAACCCATGAAGAAACAGTTAAGGTTCTGCATTAATCCCTATAAAATTTGACTGAATGCTTTGAATGAAAAATTGAAAATTAGTATTAAAAAAAAAGACATCTTCATCTATAATCTGCAAACCATCATGATGAGCAAGGCAGAGGGTGTGTCCCATCGTAGCAGTTATTATGGTTTCTTCTTGTTCCATTCACATATAGTGTGTGGTTAGAATGATTGTTTGAATGCCTCTGTGTGTACAGCAATTATTCTAATCTTATCTGATGCTCCCTATGTGGGTGGTACATAGGGGCTTGTAGTACATTCCTAGAGTAATCATTTAAAGCCAGTTCTTAAAACTTCGTTAATAGACTTTCTCAAGATAGTTGCCTCCAAACACATCTCTGATGACTGTCTAGTTGAATACATATGCAACACTTGTCAGTGAAGAGAAAGTGATGCCAACCCTGAGGCGGTCTGTTCGGCAAGATGGCGCCGATCAGTAAGGACGTAGTTCATTCAGCTCCGCTAAAAAGTAGAATTTTATTAAACATTAAGTGTGTGAAATGCAAGAAAACTGTGCAAAACGGCATCCCTTGTGATAAATGTGATCTGTGGAACCATTTTAAATGTGCCAATGTTGACGAACAGAGCCTGCCCAAAGGTAATACTGAGTGGTTCTGTACTCCATGCTGCAATGACGCTAGCTTGAACAATGTTGCAACAAAAGACTACGATTCATCTGATGCTATTCTTCAGCAATTGAAAGAAGAAAACGAATTACTGTGTGAAGAAATTAGACAACTCAAAGAAAGCTGTGAGCAGAGAGACCAGGAACTATGTAAAAGGTTAGTTAACAGTGAGTCATTAGAAATAGGTTGTGTGTGTGGTGGTCTTCAGTCCTGAGACTGGTTTGATGCAGCTCTCCATGCTACTCTATCCTGTGCAAGCTTTTTCATCTCCCAGTACCTACTGCAACCTACATCCTTCTGAATCTGCTTAGTGTATTCATCTCTTGGTCTCCCTCTACGATTTTTACCCTCCACGCTGCCCTCCAATACTAAATTGGTGATCCCTCGATGCCTCAGAACATGTCCTACCAACCGATCCCTTCTTCTGGTCAAGTTGTGCCACAAACTTCTCTTCTCCCCAATCCTATTCAATACTTCCTCATTAGTTATGTGATCTACCCATCCAATCTTCAGCATTCTTCTGTAGCACCACATTTCGAAAGCTTCTATTCTCTTCTTGTCCAAACTATTTATCGTCCATGTTTCACTTCCATACATGGCTACACTCCATACGAATACTTTCAGAAATGACTTCCTGACACTTAAATCAATACTGGATGTTAACAAATTTCTCTTCTTCAGAAACGCTTTCCTTGCCATTGCCAGCCAACATTTTATATCCTCTCTACTTCGACCATCATCAGTTATTTTGCTCCCCAAATAGCAAAACTCCTTTACTACTTTAAGTGCCTCATTTCCTAATCTAATTCCCTCAGCATCACCCGACTTGATTAGACTACATTCCATTATCCTTGTTTTGCTTTTGTTGATGTTCATCTTATATCCTCCTTTCAAGACACTGTCCATTCCATTCAACTGCTCTTCCAAGTCCTTTGCTGTCTCTGACAGAATTACAATGTCATCGGCGGACCTCAAAGTTTTTATTTCTTCTCCATGAATTTTAATACCTACTCTGAATTTTTCTTTTGTTTCCTTTACTGCTTGCTCAATATACAGATTGAACAACATCGGGGAGAGGCTACAACCCTGTCTTACTCCCTTCCCAACCACTGCTTCCCTTTCATGTCTCTCGACTCTTATAACTGCCATCTGGTTTCTGTACAAATTGTAAATAGCCTTTCGCTCCCTGTATTTTACCCCTGCCACGTTTAGAATTTGAAAGAGAGTATTCCAGTCAACATTGTCAAAAGCTTTCTCTAAGTCTACAAATGCTAGAAACGTAGGTTTGCCTTTCCTTAATCTTTCTTCTAAGATAAGTCGTAAGGTCAGTATTGCCTCACGTGTTCCAGTGTTTCTACGGAATCCAAACTGATCTTCCCCGAGGTTGGCTTCTACTAGTTTTTCCATTCGTCTGTAAAGAATTCGTGTTAGTATTTTGCAGCTGTGACTTATTAAGCTGATAGTTCGGTAATTTTCACATCTGTCAACACCTGCTTTCTTTGGGATTGGAATTATTATATTCTTCTTGAAGTCTGAGGGTATTTCGCCTGTTTCATACATCTTGCTCACCAGATGGTAGAGTTTTGTCAGGACTGGCTCTCCCAAGGCCGTCAGTAGTTCCAATGGAATATTGTCTACTCCGGGGGCCTTGTTTCGACTCAGGTCTTTCAGTGCTCTGTCAAACTCTTCACGCAGTATCATATCTCCCATTTCATCTTCATCTACATTCTCTTCCATTTCCATGATATTGTCCTCAAGTACATCGCCCTTGTATAGACCATCTATATACTCCTTCCACCTTTCTGTTTTCCCTTCTTTGCTTAGAACTGGATTTCCATCTGAGCTCTTGATATTCATACAAGTCATTCTCTTATCTCCAAAGGTCTCTTTAATTTTACTGTAGGCAGTATCTATCTTACCCCTAGCGAGATAAGCCTCTACATCCTTACATTTGTCCTCTAGCCATCCCTGTTTAGCCATTTTGCACTTCCTGTCGATCTCATTTTTGAGACGTTTGTATTCCTTTTTGCCTGTTTCACTTACTGCATTTTTATATTTTCTCCTTTCATCAATTAAATTCAATATTTCTTCTGTTACCCAAGGATTTCTACTAGCCCTAGTCTTTTTACCTACTTGATCCTCTGCTGCCTTCACTACTTCATCCCTCAAAGCTACCCATTCTTCTTCTACTGTATTTATTTCCCCCATTCCTGTCAATTGCTCCCTTATGCTCTCCCTAAATCTCTGTACAACCTCTGGTTCTTTTAGTTTATCCAGGTCCCATCTCCTTAAATTCCCACCTTTTTGCAGTTTCTTCAGTTTTAATCTACAGGTCATAACCAATAGATTGTGGTCAGAGTCCACATCTGCCCCTGGAAATGTCTTACAATTTAAAACTTGGTTCCTAAATCTCTGTCTTACCATTATATAATCTATCTAATACCTTTTAGTATCTCCAGGGTTCTTCCATGTATACAACCTTCTTTCATGATTCTTAAACCAAGTGTTAGTTATGATTATGTTGTGCTCTGTGCAAAATTCGACCAGGCGGCTTCCTCTTTCATTTCTGTCCCCCAATCCATATTCACCTACTATGTTTCCTTCTCTCCCTTTTCCTACTGACGAATTCCAGTCACCCATGACTATTAAATTTTCGTCTCCCTTCACTACCTGAATAATTTCTTTTATTTCATCATACATTTCTTCAATTTCTTCGTCATCTGTAGAGCTAGTTGGCATATAAACTTGTACTACTGTAGTAGGTGTGGGCTTCGTATCTATCTTGGCCACAATAATGCGTTCACTATGCTGTTTGTAGTAGCTTACCCGCATTCCTATTTTCCTATTCATTATTAAACCTACTCCTGCATTACCCCTATTTGATTTTGTGTTTATAACCCTGTAGTCACCTGACCAGAAGTCTTGTTCCTCCTGCCACCGAACTTCACTAATTCCCACTATATCTAACTTCAACCTATCCATTTCCCTTTTTAAATTTTCTAACCTACCTGCCCGATTAAGGGATCTGACATTCCATGCTCCGATCCGTAGAATGCCAGTTTTCTTTCTCCTGATAACGACATCCTCTTGAGTAGTCCCCGCCCGGAGAAATAGGTTATAGGCCTAATATTGACGCCAACTGGCTGCCGCTTAGAAACAGGCCTGATACTAGTCAGGAAGAACAGTGGAATATTGTGCCTTTAAAAAACAGCACAAAATCTGTTAATAACCAGAAAAACCCGAAACGTGATCTACATCTTTCAAATAAGTATGGTATTTTGGAAGCTATCGATGGGGCAGAGAGCATAACCCCATTCTGCATCCAAACCAATTCAAGATCTAACCTACAATTGAAGCCAACAACAAAGACTACTAAACAAGTCCCCAGAAAGTTTGTACTTAGGCCTAGAAATATCCGTAAACATTCAAATTCACACTGATAGCAAAGGTAGGAATGTGTACCCCGGAATAAGCGAGAAAAGCAACTTCAATGTTATTAGTTTTGAGAGATCAGGGGCATGCTTCAAGGAAGCCACCCAAAGTGCTGCAGGAAGTGTCAAGTTAGACCTTGACGTTTCTGTACTACTTGCGGGAACAAACGATGTGGTGAGAAATGAAAGGCAAGATCTTATCTCCTCACTGAAAGACAGGCTGCAAGATGTTCGGAGGGCCAAACTTATCTTTGTTTTTTCTGTTCCAACACAGTATGATCTACCTGTATGGTCAGCCATCAATCAAGAGGTGAGGAAGGCTAACCAGGAAATGTTTAAGATGTGTAAACGCTTTGGGAATGTCACTTTCTTTGACCTCAGCAACATTGGTAGGAGGTTTCATACATCTCATGGTTTTCACCTAAATAGGTTAGGCAAAAGATTTGTCTCAGATGTTATTGTAGACATAGCAGAAAAATTTTGTCTGAATCAAGCTAAGTACCATGATGCAATAGCCTTAGAATACAATGTTAACCACCCTGTACACTCTGATAATACTTTTTTAGTCTAACCAAGCACATTGATTTAGCAATGAATAGTAATATCAGTGCTGGTTCTAATTCCTCAAAAAATAACCACAGTCTCAAAATTTGCTGTCTCAGTGTGCAAGGGCTGAGTAGTAAATCCCTAATATTGAATGAATTTGCCATAGAAAATCAGTCTGATGTGATTTGTGTTAATCAGCATGGTGTAAGTATGATAAAATTTGCTTTATTCAATTTGATGACTTTAAACTGATTAGTAACTTCTGCAGGGAAAACTGTATACACGGTGGTACTGCAGTCTATGTTAAAAACTCTTCGCTGGGTTATAGTAGCAAGCTAGATGTGAGTTCTCTGTGTAAGGAATTTGATTTTAAAGTATCAGGAATATGTATAAATGACATAAAGTTAGTAGTTTCATCTCCGTACAGATCCCCAGATGGTGATCCCTATTGGTTTGTTGAAAAATTGGAGGAATTATTAGAGTTTTTTAATGGTAACAAGTGGAAAAATTATGAGATACTAATTGGGGGAGGGGGGGGGGGGGGGGAGAGGACCTAAATGCTGACTTTGATGTCACAGGAGATAAATCCAGTATACAAGAATTTAAAAATTTACTTAGGCAATTTAACTTTGTCTACTACAATACCAAACCAACCAGAGGATTGGCCTGTCTTGATAACATCCTAACAAACTACTTAAAATCAACTTTTTCATGTGGTGTAGTTAACTTTCCCTTTTCTGATCGTGATGGTGTATTTCTCACTTTTGAAAATTCTTTTGTAACTCACAATACATCTCATAAGTCCAAATTAGTTGTAACAAGACCTGTAGATGACACAAAATTGTTTAATTTTAGATCCCAGCTTAGTTCCTTCAATTGGTTTGATATGTTTGCTAAAATAGAACATTTGTCAGCTGATTATGTTTTTGAGAAATTTTTTTCAATATTCAATACTTTGTTTGAAATGACTATTCCACAAAGAAATTGTAAAATTAAAGTGACCGCCAGTGAGTCCAAAATCAAAAAGGGAAATAAAGAGTGGTTTACTCCCAAATTAGCCAATTTAAAGAACAAAGTTATGTTTGTTTTTCCATCTAAATAAAAAGATTAATAATCAGCAATCCAAATTTTTCTTTACAGAAGCTAAGAAAAAATATAGGGCAGCTATTATTGAATCAAAATGCAACATAACACTATACGTATTGAGGCATCAAAAAATAAATATAAAAAAGCTTGGAATATAATAAACTGTCGCCAAAAATAACAAACGAAAAGAGGTAGCTGTCTCAGCAAATGATTTTAACAATTTCTGTATACCAGTACAGTCAGTCAGGGATATTCATAAAAATATCATTAAACCTGTGGAAACTGCTGCTCAAATGATGTAAAATTGTAATTTGGGGTTTAGGCATGACAGACATAATTTTGTGTTCTCTGAAATGACGCAGCAGGAGGTTTTAAATATTGTAAATAAGTTTAAGTCTTCGAGCAGTGCCGATACATGCGGTATATCCTGTAAGATATTGAAAAATGTTATTGAATGCATTGTCAGCCCTCTAAGTTATGTTATAAACAAGTGTCTGACACAGAGAATTTTCCCCAATGTACTGAAGTTATGTAGACTTGTTCCTGTGTATAAGAATGGAGATGAAAAATGTCCATCTACTTTCCGCCCCATATCCCTTACTCCTGTTTTTTCTTAAGTATTAGAAACTGTTATGTATAACCAAATGTGTAACTTTCTAGACAATAATTCTATTATTTCCAATGAGCAATTCGGTTTTAGGAAAAATAGATCGACCACTCATTCTATTGATTCGCTCATTAAAAAGGTTCTCCAGGTATTCGAAGATAGGGAGTTTGCTCTGGTCACCTTTTGTGACCTGAGTAAAGCATTTGATTGTGTAAACCACAAGTTACTTCTGCATAAATTAGAGATTTTAGGTTTTCAAAACAGTGGCTTGGGTATTCTCAGGTCTTTTTTGGAGTACCATAAACAGATTGTTTGTATTAATGAAGATAGATCCAATGTAGCCGATGTCCTGTGTGGTGTGCCTTAGGGCTCTGTGCTTGGTCCACTGCTTTTTCTGATTACGATTAATGATTTACCGTCTAATATAAGATCCCATTCAATCTTATATGCTGACGATACAACCTTTATCAACAATGACCCTGACATTGAATTACCATCAGTGAAGCATCAAAATGGTTCAGAGCAAACGGTTTTTTATTAAATGAAAATAAAACACAATTCATGTTTTTCAGCTTAAGAGATACCTTATTTTTGAATGTTTCAAGTAATGTTAAATTTCTTGGTATTGATTTAGATAGTAAACTTAATTGGAATTACCATATTAACTATATATCTGCTAGGCTTCCTAGAGTAATCTATTTGTTGAGAAGGTTAAAAGGTTGTGTATCAGATCAGTATATTAGATCAGCATATTTTGCCTTGTTTCAGAGCATTATTTCTTATGGTTTACTATTATGGGGAAACTGTAGCCATGTACATGATATTCTTCTACTGCAAAAAAAAAAAAAAAGAATTATCACTGATTCTGGTAGACTACATTCCTGCAAGCCATTGTTTGTGAAACTTAAAGTTATGACTGTTGTTAATCTCTATTACATACTGTTGTTCTACATACCATGAACAATTTAACAAACCAGCAATTAAGAGAAAATATACATTTGTATAACACGAGAAACAGAAAACACATTGATGTACCTTTTCAACATTTAACGAAGTCTTTAAAAAGCTATCATGTAATAGGTTCCAAATGTTGCAATAAATTTTCTCTTTGTACATTCGATTGTCCTATTGAAAAGATCAAGCCAAAACTGTATGAGTGGCTGTTCGAGCATCCTTTTTATTCCCATGATGAATTTCTTGATTGCAGTCAAAAACAAATAATATTATAAACTTTGGCTGCTCCCGATATACTATATTAACTATTTCATTAGCAGTTCTAGTTACCTATTTGTTAGTAGCTAGTAATAAGCATTAATCTTTCTTTCTCTGCATAGTTGCAGAGGGCAGTTATTATAATCTGTTTTCTTGTCTTGGTATTCTCACTTTTTCCTGTGTTTTGTACTGGTGCATTCTGATTGATTTGGTTGTACTACCTCACTTTATATATTGTATCTTCTGTCTATTGACTATTTATAAAATTATTGTAATATTGTGCTTATCACTTCTGCATATAATTCTGTTTATATTTTGTAATTTGACGTTGTCTATTGCTTCTGTAAGCTTAACGACAATAAAATGTTATTATTATTATTATTATTATATCATGTTGTTGGGCCCATTTGTACTGCGCTGCATGGTGTTGTGGTTGCAAAGATGGACCTCGCCATGGACATTGGGAGTGAAGTTGTGCATCATGCAGCCTACTGCACACAGTTTGAGTTTTAACACGACATCCTGTGGCTGCACGAAAAGCATTATTCAACATGGTGGCATTGCTGTCAGGGGTCATCCACTGCAGTAGTAGCCCTTGGGCAGCTGAGCGAGGCATGTCATCGACAGTTCCTGTCTCTCTGTATTTCCTCCATGTCTGAACTACATCGCTTTGGTTCACTCCGAGAAGCCTGGACACTTCTCTTGTTGAGAGCCCTTCTGCCACAAAATAACAATGCGGACACGATCAAACCGCAGTATTGACTGCCTAGGATTGGTTGAACTACAGGCAACACGAACCCTGTACCTCCTTCCTGGCGGAATAGCCGTGCGGTTCTTGGCGCTCCAGTCCGGAGCCGCGCTGCTGCTACAGTCGTAGGTTCGAATCCTGCCTCGGGCATAGGTGTGTGTGATGTCCTTAGGTTAGTTAGGTTTAAGTAGTTCTAAGTTCTAGGGGACTGATGACCACAGCAGTTGAGTCCCATAGTGCTCAGAGCCATTTGAACCATTTGAACCAGGTGGAATGACTGGAACTGATCGGCTGCCAGTCCCCCTCCATCTAATAGGTGCTGCTCATGCATAGTTGTTTACATCTTTGGGCAGGTTTTGTGACATCTCTGAACAGTCAATGGGACTGTGTCTGTGATACAATTTCCACAGTCAACGTCTCTCCTCAAGAGTTCTGGGAAACGGGGTGATGCAAAACTTTTTTTGATCTTTGTATTACAAGGCAGTAAAAAATTAAGCCCGCTGATTATCTTTTAATATGTTGTGCAGAAAAGTTGCTTATTCCCTATAAGAACTGAAGTCAGTACGCAGAAACGAGTTTTCTATTAAGGGAACACAAAAACCTGTGGTAAAAATTACTAGTTTCCTAAAACGTTTGGTGTTAATTATAGTTATTAGCAAACTGGAAAACAGAGTTAATTTACGATAAATGCAGATACGGCTACTCCTCGTAAAAGGAGAACTAGTTGTAACACGATATGTTTTTAGAAAATCTGCTACGGTTAACTAAATCACAATGCCGATTTGCTACAGATTGCTCATAGATTAGGCAAAGGACAATGATAGATTCCAAAAAGTCTCAAAAAAGGGCATTTATTTGCGTTGATATACAATGAAATTCGCAGGTGAAGTATTCTTTGCCTGAACAGTAAACCAAAAAGGCTGATTTGCCACGAAATAAATACGTATCCAGAACACTCGAACCAGTAACTTACGACAATGCAGTTGTATCCCTTCGCACTCTACCACTGCTATTTCTGTGACTTCTGCGATTTCTGCTACTTCTACTACTTCTGCGATTTCTGTGACTCCTGCAATTTATCACCATATAAAAAAGTTACACTTGCCCGCATAGAGAATTGCATCTCAACAAAACTGTCATTAGTAACTATGTTTTATATTTGTTCTTCTGTTGGCTTTAATTTTTTATTAGAGAAACAATTGTGAAAATATTAATAGTTTAATTAATACTGTATGTAAGTACCATAATAGTTCGTGTTTAGAAAACGAATGCTAACGTATTGTTAAGTTGACAGGTACCAGAACTATATTTTAGTCACTCAGTATAGCGAAAATTCAAAGTACCATTGTCAACAGATCTGGAGAAATTGCCACTGCATCTTTAGACCGTCTTCGTCAGACGAGACGTTAGTTTCTAAGTATTTCGATAAACTTAATTACTTACGTGAGATTCTTGCAAATGTGAAACATCTCCCGTTGAGTGGATTTCGTTACAGGAAACAGCAATACTACTCTGTTAATTACATTGCTTGTAATTAGTGACAGGAAAAATGTTTAATAATCCTTGTGATTTTGTAGACGCAGTTCCGACTCTGATTACTGGTTGCTGTATGTATCTACCCATATCAAGGCTCTTGAGAGAGAATCGTGAAGATTCAAGACAACTCTTAGAGGATTTGCAGTTTAAAAGTGCCATAATTATGAAATAAGAGTGCAGAATGAGTGATTGAACTGTGTTTCATTGAAGTTATTATGCGATTTTAAAGAAATGATAAATAAATGTTAAATACAATGATTGAATAATGAAAATCTCTTTTTCACCATGTTAAGTCGTCCGTTACTCGCAAATTTTCCGCCATTTAATTATTGGTAAAGACTTGTCGGAGAGTGACATGTTCCCCCTCTCTCTACACAAACACTGACACAAACACATACACACACACTTTCCCCGCAAGCTTGGTGTAGTGACGCTGACCTGTAACATAGCCCGAGGTCTAGAGAATGCGTTTTGAGGCTGTCGATATGAAAGCGGGAAGTACGGATGTTCCAGTTACATCAGGAATAGTTTAAGTGCAGTACTTGAAAGTAACACAGGAAAAGTTTACTTGTGTAGGTGGTTGTAGTGTCGACAAAGAGTTCTTGTGTGTGCCATTGGCAAGCAGAGCACCAGGTGTAACAAATTTTTCCAGAGTCTTGAACTGTGGTGGAACAAAAGTGTGTCTTTCATATGACTCAATAATATTGTTTTCATTTTATTATACTCATACAGATGTCTGAGTTCTGCTGTGTTAACATTGCAATGTCCTGTAGGCATGTGGTAATATCGAAAGTGGAAGCAAACCAATTTTTAGGTTACTTGTCTCTAAATGATATTTTCAGGAGAAAAAGGCAATGTTGCTTCTTATTGATATAATACATTCAGAGTCACAACTGTGCTTGACCAACCATAACTGGTGCTGTATGTGGATGACGTCATATAATACGCTCACACAGAGTACATCGATCTCGTGAAGCACAAGGTTTTATAACGAAGTGCGAACATCGGTTAACAGATGGCACTAGGCAAAGAATGTTAACTGCACTTTTTAGTTGCTACTTGCAACAGTTGCGATTTACCACAGGATTTTTTTTTATTAAATCGTGTGTGGTGTGGACTGAAGAGATCATCTTTGATGACTTATTCTTCTAGGATGGGATGTAAGGATAAAAGGAAAACACTTTATTTATTACACATTCAGTTAGGCTTGGGCACGCAATGGGTCCTTTAGCCTGCTGTCTTTGGTGATGTCTATCTCCTGTGGAGGGTGAAATGTGTCAAGGCTGTTATGTGTGACTGCTTCCTCGTGTTATGACAGATGGCCTATGGGAGGTGAAACGTTATTGACTTCGGTACTCGATACTTGTGCCATCTTGCAGGGTTTACCGTTCCTACCGATTCTAATTGTCGAACTTCTTCCCTAAGGGCATCGATCTTGTCAAAAACTCGTAGAGCCTTGTCATAGACCTTCTCTTGTATAGTGGTCTCGTGGAGTGCGGTGCGGATGTCGACGTATCTTGTCCACCATACAGCTCCTGTGATCCATCGATAGCAAATGTTTTGCAGCGCTTGGAGTTTGTTGTAGTTGGAGACGCATGTAGTTCCCCACGAGGTGGAGCCATACAACATTGTGGGTTCCACTGTTGCCTTATACAATTGGAGTTTAGTCTTAGGGTTGAGATCCTTACTCTTCAGGAACGGAATCAATGACCTGGCCATATTCTGGGCTGCCGTCTTCTTGTCGTCAATATGCTGCGTAAAGAGCAATTTTTTGTCAAGGTAGACACCGAGATACTTCACTCCCGGCGACCATGGGATAAATTGGTCAGCTATTTTGAGTCTGTCGTTCAGAACTGGTTTCCTCCGTGTGAACAGAACGGCTGCCGTCTTCGTCGGGTTGATCGTGATCTTATTTTGCAGCGCCCAGCGTTCCATTACAGCAAGTTGCCGTTGCATCCTAGCGATTAGCTGGTCCAAGTGTCGTCCAGTTGTTAGAAAAGCCGTATCGTCCGCATAAAAACTCGCCGTAACAAGGGGTACTGTTGGGATGTCATTTATATATAAGTTGAAAAGCAGAGGCGAAATGACAGAGCCCTGCGGAATTCCTGCGGAGATCAGTTTCATTTCGGAGTTTTTGTCGTCGACTCGGACATACAGTTTCCTGTCCTGCAGGAAGCTGTCTATGAGTCTAATGTAACAATCCGCAATAGGGGTAGTACGATGCAGTTTGACGATAAGGTTGGGCCGCCACACCTTATCGTATCGCAGTGAAAGAGCGTAGTACGAACTTCGGCCAAGAGATGGCACTGTTAATTGCGCTTTTATAGTCCGTGAGACGAGTGATTGGTACTGACAGTTCCGGCGGGCAGACGGCGCTGTTGCCGAACATGGCTCACAGCACGCGGCGCCCTGTCTGCTACTCGCATTCTCTAGCAGCAGAAATAAAAGCGAGACAAAATACAAGTCGTATTGGTACGCGTGAATTTATTTAAAGTTGATGCTTGAAATATATTAACTCAAAAACTGATAAGAGCTATTTAGTACAAGTATCTAAGATGCTGAAACATAATAAAGTTATTTGTTAAACTTCACAACTGAAATGAAAACTATTTTCGCAAGTTGTTGAACATTAGCAGTTTTGGTTTCCATTGTTAAGTATTAGCAGTATTAATTTGTTCTACTACAAGCTACAGAATAATTGATCAGTGTATTAAGAGTTATAATCTGAAGAAAGTACTCACAATATGATGATCTGGTTGTAGATCGATAGCAAACTCCCTCCTTACATTCCTGAATACGTTGTAGTTACTGTAATGGAAAAACACCACTCACATCACTGTCAGAATCTGATTTGACATTGTCTTCCTCCACACTACTCGAACTATCACTGCTCTCTCCCAGATGTATAATTAAATTTTCGATGCATTCTTCCACAACCCCTTCGGTTTTGGCCGCCTCTCTGATGGTACTTGCAGTGCTGTTTACAATTTTAGCCCACGTCTTGCTTGTCACTTTATTGATAGCTGCTGGAAGGAGAGTTTCCACTTCAGAGATCGTGAATTTTTTAATGTTTGCAGCAATGTAATTTTTTATCTGCGCCCACACTCCTTCAATTGCATTGAAGTGACAGTGGTATGGAGGAAGCCGAACGATTTCATGCCCGTGCCTTTTAGCAATCTCGTCAATTACATATGTTGGAAATTGGGGTTTCTTTTGTGCCACAATTTCGAGCAGTTCCGCCTTCCTTAAATCTTCTCTAAAATCTACTTTTCGCCGTTTCAACCACTGAATGATATCGTCTTTTTTTGTTGCCAAGGTTGGTGCCTTATCGTGAACAATGGAATGATAAGGCGCATTGTCCATAACAATCACTGATGAACTTGTCAGATTCGTCATAAGCGATGTCTTGAACCATTCTTGAAATACTACACTGTTCATTTCTTCATGGATATTTCCCGTCTTTTTTGACCGAAACATTTTCAAGCAGTTTGGTACAAAACCTTTCGATGTTCCTGCATGTAAGACAATAATACGCCCTCCTTTGCTAACAGGCACTGCCATTGTCCCCTCGGGCGTTCCATCATTCCAGCCTCTACGTAAAGAATGGCTGGCATTGACCCAAGTTTCATCTAACCACACTATACTTTCGAATTCCACACCCATGATCCTGCGCAGAAATCTGCACCGCCATGCAACTACATCTGTCCTTTCCATTAATATTTTGCGTCCGTTAAACAGTGAATAGCTGAAGCCTATGTCTTTCAACACTGTACGCAATGAAAATTTGCTCCCTTCAAAAAGATCGTCTTTCTGAAGCGACACCAGTAAGTTATATAGAGTGGGATGTTCCCTTCTCTTATAATAGCTGTATATATGACGACGAATAGCGTCTTTCTGAAAATCGTCCAAAGCTGTCACCTGCTTATTTCTCGGTCGCTTCTTTCCTGGTGTGTGCAGCTTTGTTGTGCCACTCTCGTCACAATCTACACTATACTGTTCTTTCCCTGTCTTTACAACAGTGTTCTTACTTATTTTCAATGCTGCTGCAGTTCTCTTCACAATCTGAACAACGGGAATTAAGGGCCCACCTTTGTCCTTTTCTTTCTCAAAGTAATCCCTCACAGAGCACACGAATTCACGGGCCTGGGTGTGTAGCACACTTTTCCTCCTCCGTTTCACTTCTTGTGTTGGGCTGGTACTACCAGCCGCACTAGACATTGTTCACAACGCAACATAAACAAAGAAACACTAAAAGCAACAAAAACGAAATAAACTGCGAATTCAACTTCAGACAAACGACGAACGACCGCACCGCCTGCACGCGAGACACTGGTAAGTTTCATAAGCGCGCGCGACCGGGTTTCAGAGCGGCAACGTGGCCCTTGCTACCCGCTCAAAGTCAGGCCGTCATTGGCTGCCTGCCTGTGGTCGCTAGGCAACGGAAAGACGCTACCGAGCTGTCAATACCAAAGACTCGTCTCCCAGACTATAGTTGCTATTTGCGACTTCTAGCCGCGACTTGTCACTGAAATCGCAGAAAACTCCTTAGCAAGTCACCAGGTTTACAGAGAGCAGTACGAAATTCGGCCAACAGATGGCGCACGGCGTTGAATGTGAAATACTACTTGTGACTGAAATCGCAGTTACATTCTGTAAAGTTATTATTGTGATATCTGCGACTTCTTAATCACTGTGATTTCTAACAGATAAGCGATTTCCTGCCCACCACTAGTTTGTCGCCCAGGTGCTACATATATTTGTGGAAGTACATATCCTTTAGTGTACAATAGATATGGACTATGCCACGCATCTAGAAATTCAGTAAAAGCAAATTTCTTGTAACCAGTTCACAAACAAAGCAAGCCACACTGTTGAAAGTAATCTATGTATAAGTTCTTCAAGGAAGAAACTCCCACATGGCACGCCTCCTGGTGATTAGAATTTTTTTGTTAACAATAACGCTGTTTGTAGTTTATTTGTTATTCTTGATGTGTGCATCTTCTTTGATAAAGGAGGTGGTGAAATGTAAAATATGTGATGGCGTAGGCTGTCTAGAAATAACTGAACGACAAAATAGCAGGAAGGCTTTAGCGCCAAAATTAGTTGTTCGGTGTAGATCCTGCAATAAATCTACCTCGAAAATGACTTCGAACATTGTGTATAATTCATATGATGTGAATTTGATGTTATTGTATGCAATGCAAGCAATGGAAAAATTAAAAAAAGGCTGATCAAACGTTTTGTGGTTTGATGGACCTTCCTCCTCCACCCAGTAGGTTCAGCAAGTACATAAAAATACTTTTAGGTGCCTTGACCATTGTGTCTAAAGAATCTATGAAGCGTGCAGCAGAAGAAACTATAAATATTAGTGGAACCAGGGACATTGCTGTTGCACTTGATGGGACATGGCAACGTTGAAGACATTGCTCCTTGAATGGTGTTGTATGTGCTACTTCTCTGGAGAATGGAAAAGTTGTTGATGTTGAGTGCTTATCTAAGTACTGCCACACCTGTCATGGTAACATTGCAGCACATACTGAACATCAGTGTTCCAAGAATTACAATGATTACAGTGGAGCTGTACAAATATATCAGAGGTTGGTGCTTGTTTATAACGTTAGATATACAAAGCACCTAGGCGATGGAGACTCTAAAGCTTTCAATAAAATGAATGAGTGTTTGGGGTGATACCTTGGCAACAAAACTGGAGTGTTGTGGACATGTGCAAAAGAGGATGGGTGCTAGATTGAGGAAGCTATGAAGAGAAATAAAAGGAAAGTTGCTATCTGATGGAAAATCTCTGTCTGGCCGAAGCAGATTAACAGAAACTGAAATAGGCCTTCTTCAGAGTTATTATGGACTGGCTGGTAGACGAACTGTACCTCTGAATGATGTTACAGCAATGAGAAAAGCTGTATGGGCCACCTACTTTCATAAGTTGTCCACAGATGACCACCCTGTTCATGGTCTTTGCCATAAAGGAGCAGATTCTTGGTCTGGTTACCAAAAAGCAAAAGAAAGTGTTCAAATATACCACCATAAGCATTCTCTGCCTGAGCTGGTTATAAATAAAATAAAACCAATTTTTAGAGATCTGAGTGACCCTGTTTTGCTTAGTAAATGTCTTCCTGAAGGCACTCGGACTACAAATGAAAGTTTCAACCATTCCATATAGGAAAGATTACCCAAGAATATTAATGTAGGACTAAATACATTAAAAGTTGGTGTACTAGATGCAGTGGTATGTTTCAATGATGAAGTGATAGGAAGGTTGAAAGTCCTGAGAAATTTAGGCATAAAATGTGGCTCTAATCTGGAAGATCAATTGCTTTTGTGTGACAGACAACGGATGCACGAAGCTGAAAGATTTGCTCTTCAAGTTACCAAAGATGCAAGAAGCGCAAAAAGGAATACCAAGAGGAAGCTTGCAGATGAAGAAATGCTGTAGGATGGAGACCATGCTCCAGGAATGTTCTGAGCCACAGTTTAATTGGACTCATATCTCCATTTGCAATTTCCTGCAAGTTGTATTTTTCAGAATTCAGGTACAAATGTTTTCTAAAGTTTATAAACCATTGCCCTTATTTTTTCTGTAACTTGCAATAGTCAATACTTATGTAGTAGACCTAAGCTTTATTGCAGAATCAACTTAATTATAGAAATATAACATTTTTATTAGGAAAAAATTATAAAAGATGTGATATTTCTTTTATCCTTGCAATATACATAATAGGTGGAATTAAATAGGTCTAGTACCTCAGCCATCATGTCATGCATATCTGGTAAAAATTTGGTCTCCTTCAAATGTACAACATTGGATTAAAATGTACCTCAATTTGAGGAAGCATTTTGGAAAAAAAATCATAAATTTCTTTATAATTTTTTTAATAAGCCTAATCAGGTTCAAAAATATTCAAAATACTTCCAATTTGTTTAGAATGTGTGCTGAATTACCTGATATCAACAAAAAAATCTCTACAACATCTACTTCTTTCAGGCACTGTTTATAATGTATGTGTTGATTTTTACGTAATATTGAGCTGGAGAAATGCTCTGTATCCTTAAATCGGCACACGATCTTGTACATGCAGTCTCACACAAATAAATGTGTGTATTGCACGGATTTTCCGACTTAGCTAATTCTGTGCACACTTCTATACTGGCATGAAGAAGAAGAATAATGCAGTGTGGAAATGGAAGAAGTAAATGTACGGTAATAAGACTCTTGATTAATGTGTTTGGATTCCGGTGATGTGATGCTCTAAAAGAGAAAGGTGAGTTTTGTATCAATTATGAGTGAGAGAATATTTAATAATTTTTGTGATAATTTTCAATGAATATAATTTAAATTTTAAATGTAAATGATTGTTTTGGACCAAATGTAGATGGGGTAGACGGACTTTTGACTAAGCTACTTGGTACCATGGCTTGTTGAACTGAGAGATGCAGAGATATTTTCGGGGTCTTCTGCCATTAGACACTGATGTGGTAAGGTCGTTCATGCCGCAAAGTGCCGTTCATGCATGTGAGCTGAGTAAGGCATTTTTGGAGTCAGTCTAACGTTAGACTGAGATATGTTTGGATGTTTCATTCAGTATTTCTGCGATATCAGCAGCCAGTTTTCTTTGTGCACAGCATAACCTTTTTTTTTAATTTTTTATTCATGTATTTATGTATATGTACAGGGTGGTCCATTGATCGTGACCGGGCCAAATATCTTACGAAATAAGTCTCAAACGAAAAAAGTACAAAGAAAGAAACTTGTCTAGTTTGAAGGGGGAAACCAGATGGCGCTATGGTTGGCCTGCTAGATGACGCTGCCATGGGTCAAACGGATATCAACTGCGTTTTTTTAAAATAGGAACCCCCATTTTTATTACATATTCGTGCAACACGTAAAGAAATATGAATGTTTTAGTTGGACCACTTTTTTCACTTTCTGATAGATGGCGCTGTAATAGTCACAAACATATGGCTCACAATTTTAGACAAACAATTGCTAACAGGTAGGTTTTTTTTAATTAAAATACAGAACATAGGTACGTTTGAACATTATATTTCGGTTGTTCCAATGTGATACATGTACCTTTGTGAACTTATCATTTCTGAGAACACATGCTGTTACAGTGTGATTACCTGTAAATACCACATTAATGCAATAAATGCTTAAAATGACGTACGTCAACCTCAATGCATTTGGCAATATGTGTAACGACATTCGTCTCAACAGTGAGTAGTTCGCGTTCTGCAATGTTCGCACAAGCATTGACAATGCACTGACGCATGTTGTCAGGCGTTGTCGGTGGATCAACATAGCAAATATCCTTCAACTTTCCCCACAGAAAGAAATCCGGGGACGTCGATCATGTGAACGTGCGGGCCATGGTACGCTGCTTCGACGACCAATCCACCTGTCATGAAATATGCTATTCAATACCGCTTCAACCACATGTGAGCTATGTGCCGGACATCCATCATGTTGGAAGTACATCATCACCATTCTGTCATGCAGTGAAACATCTTGTAGTAACATCGGTAGAACATTACATAGGAAATCAGCATACATTGCACCATTTAGAATGCCATCGATAGAAGGGGGCCAATTATCCTTCCTCCCATAATGCCGCACCATACATTAACCTGCCAAGGTCCTCACGTTCCACTTGTCGCCACCATCGTGGATTTTCCGTTTCCCGATAGTGCATATTATGCCAGTTTATGTTACCGCTGTTGGTGAATGAAGCTTCATCGCTAAATAGAACGCGTGCAAAAAATCTGTCATCGTCCCGTAATTTCTCTTGTGCCCAGTGGCAGAACTGTACACAATGTTCAAAGTCGTCACCATGCAATTCCTGGTGCATAGAAGTATGGTACAGATGCAATTGATGTTGATGCAGCATTCTCAACACCGATGTTTTTGAGATTCCCCATTATCGTGCAATTTGTCTGCTACCGATGTGTGGATTAGCAGCGACAGCAGCTAAAACACCTACTTGGGCATCATAATTTGTTGCAGGTCGTGATTGACGTTTCACATGTGGCTGAACACTTCCTGTTTCCTTAAATAACGTAATTTTCCGGAAAACGGTCCGGGAACTTGGATGATGTCGTCCAGGATACCGAGCAGCATACATAGCACATGCCCGCTGGGCATTTTGATCACAATAGCCATACATCAACACAATATCGACCTTTTCTGCAATTCATAAATGGTCCATTTTAACATGGGTAATGTATCATGAAGCAAATACCGTCTGCACTGGCGGCATGTTACATGATACCATGTACTTATACGTTTGTGACTATTACAACTCCATCTATCAGAAAGCGAAAAAGTGGTCCAACTAAAACATTCATATTTCTTTATGTACTACGCGAATGTGCAATAAAAACTGGGAGTTCCTATTTTTAAAAAAACGCAGTTGATATCCATTTGACCTATGGCAGCACCATCTAGCGGACCAACCATAGCTCCATCCGGTTTCCCCCTTCAAGCTAGATGAGTTTTGTTCTTTGTAGTTTTTCGTTTGATGCTTATTGCATGAGACATTTGGCCCAGTCACTATCAATGGACCACCCTGTGTATATATATATATATATATATATGTAATGTGCCTGCAAAGTGCTTTGGAGACATGTGCCTAAGAGATCTGTAGACACTTTTATCTAATGCTTAAGACACAAAAAATTTTGCGAACTTCCTAAGTAGGAATACAGATATCCTATATGAAAATGTTATATCTGGATTTTCACAAGTTTTTGTCTTTTTTACTATTTTTCCACATTTTTACATATTTTTCAATAGATTGTCATATTCTAAATGTAAACATAAAAGTGTATGTATGGTCTTATTGCTTACACAACCAGGTGTAGCTTGCTATGTTTTTCATGCCATCCAGCTTTGATACAAAGCGCCAACCAGAAATACTATACTTATTCCTCCAAATTTCACACCAAATGCCAATAACTATACTAAAATACATACACATGTACATGGATTGCCATGGAAGTAGAGTGTTGACATTATTCTGTTGTAAACCACAGAAGTCGCTACTCCCTCACCCCACCGAAACTGGAGGTATGGTTGGGCAGCAGCAGCAGTGCTGGAGGACCCAAGTTTCCCATGCTAGCCTTCATCATACATTGGTGGATCCATAAAAAACACATCCGGAAATTATTTCACAGATGGATCCACTCAGTCACTACCCCGAACTTTGTGCAGCTGGATCAAGCCCAAACAATACTTTCTGACATAGTTTGAGTGGAGCCACCTTTCAGACGCTGCCCCAGAACATACGTGGGTAGATCCACACCTAACATTATCTCAGCTTTTTTTGTGCAGATGAATCCATTCCAACCATTATACCAGACTTGGATCCAGCCGGAACAGTAACCACAGATGTTGCGCATTGTGGGTCTACTATTAACAATATCCCAAATCTAATGCAGTCAGATCCACCTTTTGGGTGTAGCTCTCCCCCACTCTGTGAGGTTTGGAAGTTAGGTAAGGGATAGTGGTGAGGTACTGTTCATGCTTTTGGAGCCCACAGGCCTTCCACATGCCATATTTCCTCCTAACAAGGTGCAATAACAAAGCATATGATATATAAGATCATCTTATAAAGCCTGCTTGCATCATTTTGCCAAATTCTGCTTTTGCTTCTGCAAACCACTCAGGCATTATCCTTCTCGGTCGCTGGGAAAGTATTTGGCGTTTGACAGTCTTGATGTGGTGCAACATGGTATACAATTGTTCTGCCCTCTACTTGTAACCTCTTTCCTTGTTTTAGTTTCAACTGAATCATCATGCATTGCTTACATTTCTGCCAATGGTGCCTGTTATGTCATCCCTACACCTAACTTGTGCTGTTATCAGCTATAACCTCAATCTGTGGCGGTGGATGAAATCTGCACCTAGAATTGGCTCATGCACATCATCCAGTACAAACCTCCATTGGAAAACCTTGCTGAAATCTATGCTCACTGTCACCTCCTATTCACCTCACCATATGTGACAATGGTCAAGTTGTTAGTGGCAATTAGGTGGAGTTTTGCGCACTGAACCTCCTTCCAGTTTTGATTTCATGGAAGAGTGCTAATATCTGTGTCAGAGTCGACCAGCTAACATCGATTTACCTCTCTGTCTGCCATGTACTAGTTGCATGACAACAGTAGTGAGCAATCTTGTTTAGATGTGTACATGGGCTTGGAAGGATTGTATTGAATAATTGGGTTTGATCTTGAGTGCCACACCATTTCTGTCTTCTAATACTCCACCATCGCTGTCTGTGGACATCATCTCTTTGTACATTCTCTGGTGCTCTTGTGAAGCTATACAGCCTGCTACAAGCTGCTGGAGCGATTTGGGAATGTGCAAGGAAATGTGCATCTCGTGGTTCGCATGCTCAACCTTCAGTGATACCAAAATACTCGACCATCTAGCCCATTTGGTCCTTGCTTCTGCTGGCCAGACAAATGACGCTCCACTTCCTCTCTCTGCAATTTTTTTTGTTTATTCGATTCTGGTTCCAATAATTGTTTTTGTATTATGTCCAACTGTAAATGCTGACTGTAGACTGTGGAGCTGCTCAACAGTGGACTTCCGTGGCTCCTATTGTATTGCCACAGCTTCCTCTGCATTTCGTTAGCAGCTACCTGTATTATCGCTGAGATGATTGCCTGCTCCACAATCACATCCATCTTGTCAGCGACTGACATTACAGTACTAATGTTGCAAGCACAACAAGTGACTACCGTCATTTTCACTGACTGTAGCAGCTGCATGAACCACACATGCTGAAACATCTTATTTGACATTACTGCCCCCTCTACAATACTTTGGACATGCCACCAGAATTAAGAAAGCATCCTTTCAGCAATATATTCGAACCATAGGCCCTGTGGCATCCATCAGTCTAAAGATCTGACCATGTGCTGAACCAACATGTCCCACAAGTGCTGATATAAATCGTCTGTAGGTGCTAGACGGGGTAGCCGTGCAGTCTAAGGACCTTGCCACGGTTCACGCGGGCCCCCGTCGGATGTTTGAGTCCTCCTTAGGGCATGGGTGTGTGTGTTGTCCTTAGCGTAAGTTAATTTAGATTAAGTAGTATGTAAGCCTAGGAACTGATGACCTCAGCAGTTTGGTCCCATGGTAACTTACTACAAATTTCCAAAATTTCCGTTCATAGGAAATGCTGTTCGACACCATCTGCACAGCTCTGTCACCCAGGCTATAACTGCCACAGCAAACTTTGTATATTAGATTGTGACATTGTACTGCATAAAACCTCACTCTAACATTGCAAACGACAGTTTGAGTTTTTCCGGTAGGAACTACAGCACCTGTGTTTCCATCATTGGACTGACAGCTATGTTCAGTGTCACAGTTCCTTCATCTGCCATCTGCTTACTGGTGCAGCTTCCGATCATTACATGATGTGTTTTGTGTTTCCAGATTCATAAACTGCCTTTCTAGTTCTTCTTGAAAGTGTGAAAGCTATTTTTCCATCTGGTCTTGTCCAGACTCATAACGCAACGTCATCATCATGCTCTACACTGTGCTTGAATTTACTGTTTCCTTGTGTGCCTTGGGGGTCGCCATTATATAAATATTGCTAATGGTGTAGTCGGCAGATAGGGAAACTCCGCAGAATTCCGAGCAATAACTATTTATTTTCCTGATTATGTGAAAACTGCCATTTAACGATGGATAAACACAGAACTGTAAACACAAAACTGTAAACACAAAATATTAAAGCAACGAATAAACAGGGAAACACAACCCAGTTGGTTAACCTGAGAATAACTAAGTTTCTTAATTCACAGTCTGTAGCTGCCGCTTCCCACAAAGTTAAGGTTGCAGTTTATTACACCCCACAGTACAAAACTGCACTTTCAGCTTGAATACATACATCACAGTGATAGCCACAACATAATGATTGTAAATTTAAGATTTTTTTTGGCAGCCCTGTATAAAAAGTTTGTGGATTTAATAGCTGTAGTGACTGACCGCACTCAGAAAACTCCAACAGATTACGACTGGGCACTTTTAGTACGTCTCACATAATTACACCAGACACAGGAAAAACATTCCAGACAACAACTCAAACGTCTGCACCAGAGTCAAAAGCACACACCGTCCCAAAGAACACCAAGTCCAAAGACAATTTACTCTACACTTGGCAGGCGGCAGTTACTGGCGGTCAATGGTCCAATGGTCACCACAGAGCCTCCCCCCGCCCCCCACCCCATCCCAGGAGTGCGGAGAACTGGAATGAGGACATGGGTGTCTTCCTATGTAGTGGTGTTGTGGGACATCAGGTGATAGAGGTGTATGCAAAGTGTCCATGCTGCCTGTGCAGGTTGGACTAGAGATGGTATAGTCTGCCATCCAATGGGGAGGACAGGACAGACTGGTTGACCTGCACATGTGACCTGGACTGGCATGGAAGATATCAATTTTGTGGTACAGGTGGAGAGGGGGATGCAAATCTTGAGCGTCCCATCGATGCTGCAGGTTGCAACTATGCAAGCCATATCCACCCTGTTTGGGATAGGAACTGTGCCATGAATGTTGATCTGTGATGTGGGTGTGGACTCGTGTAAAGTGTCCCCTACACAGAGGACGAAATTGAATCCCTTGTGGAGATGAAAGGAAAGCATGTTGCATGAGCACCCAGAGGCATTGATTGAGATGCAAATTTCATCGACAGTGGATGTAGGGGGGACAGAGGGGGGAATAATGTAGTTCGGGGGAAGCAATGGAACACTTTGTGGGGGCACTGGGAGCCAACACTTGCAATAGGGTAATGTCACACGCAACATATGATTGTGCCTGAGGTTGTGGATCGTCACACGCAGTGCCTGAGTGAAGCAAGCGTACAATTTCATCACATACAACAACTGAGCTGTCCAAAGGTGTAGGCTTGGTGCACGTGAGATCAGGGTGGGGCGCAAGTGAGTGGACGGTATGTTTGATATCGGGCCCATTACATGACGGTGGAGCACTCGACTCCAAAAGCTGCGGTAGAGGTTCCTTGATCATCTAGGCCGGTTTCACACACCGAAGAGAAACTGTTTGCCAATGGCCATTAATGAGAATGTCCAAAGTATTGTCCACGCAAGCCAATACTCGGTGTGGCCCAGAGTAAGGTGACTGTAATTCCGATTTGACTGTGTCATCCTGTAACATAACGAACTCACAAGAGCCCACAGCTGAATGCAGAAATACCCGAGGACACTTGTGTGGTCGTGGAGGGGGCACGCAGATCGTGGCTATGTGTGGTCAGACTCGCTCAACTAGAGCAGGAAGATCAGATTGGTCAACAGTTGCTTTGTCTTTGATGAACTCTGTGGGGAGAACTAGGGTCTCCCCATACAGGAGCTCTGCAAGTGAAGCCTGGAGGTCTGTCCTATAAGCCATGCATGTTACTAACGTAACCCATGGAAGGGTGTCAGACAGCTCACCCCCATGGCACATGAGGGCTGCTTTCAGAGCCCTGTGCTCACGCTCGACCAGTCTGTTGCTCCGTGGATGGCAAGCTGTAATGTGGAATCTATCCACCCCACTGAGCACACAGAGTTTTTTAAACAGCAGGGATTCAAACTGCCTACCCTGGTGAGTGGTGATGGATGTAGGGCAGCCAAATGAAGCTATCCAGGAGGATATAAATGCTCATGCTACAGAATCCACTGTAATGTCCTGCAGGGGTATCGCCTCTACCCACTGGGTAACACAGACAATGACAGCAGGATGTACCTGAAACCATCAGACATGGGTAACAGTCCTACAAGGTCCAGATGCGCAGGTCGGAAGCAGTCTACAGGGATGTCAAATTTACCTAGAGGCGTTTATGTGTGCCTGCCGACTTTTCTGTGTTGGTACTATATATAAAGAAGAGCCATAGTACGAAAACCCTCTTCACACTAGGCCACACAAAGCTTCCTGTAACAAGGCACACAGTAGCCTTAGCACTAGTATGTGAAAGGTTACGTAACGAAGTGAATACTTGGCGATGCAGCGTGGACAGAACAATAGGCCGGGCGATGCCCATGGACGTGTCAAACCATAGTGGCCTGACCGAGCCTGTTAGGTTGCAGTAATGTCTGAAGGGATGTAGGAGGATCCTGACAGAGGTTGTGCAGTCCGATATCATCGTCCTGTAAGCGGGTTAGTTCATTGCAATTAATGGGGTTTGAAATTGCGGTGATGTGTGTAGTTGGCCACCACATTTCCTGAACCTTGGATGTAATGAATGTCTGTTGTGTATTGGCAAAATCCATCTGCCGAAACCTACATGGAGGATGATCAACAGTGAGGTTACATTTACATCTACATACATACTCCGCTAGCCACCAAGTGGTGTGTGGCGGAGGGCACAATTCGCGCCAAAGTCATATTGCCCCCTCCCCCCACCGTTCCACTCGCAGATGGCACAAGGGAAAAACGACTGTCTGAACGCCTCAGTACGAGCTCTAATTTGCCTTATCTTTGAATGGTGATCATTGCGCGATTTGAAAGTTGGTGACAATAATATATACTCTACATCCTCGGCGAAGATCGAATGTCGGAATTTAGTGAGCAGCCCTTTCCGTTTAGCGCGTCGTTTATCTGCAAGTGTATCCCACTTAAGACTTTCTACGAGATTTGTAATGCTCTCGCGATGGCTAAATGTATCAGTCACTAATCTTGCTGCTCTTCTTTGGATCTTCTCAATCTCTTGAATCAGACCCAACTGGTAAGGGTGCCATACAGACGAACAATACTCTAAGACTGGACGAACTAACGTATTGTAAGCAATTTCCTTTGTTGAAGGACTGCATTGCTTCAGGATTCTACCGATAAACAGCAATCTAGAGTTCGCCTTACCTGTTACTTGTGTAATCTGATCATTCCATTTGAGATCATTTCAAATATTCACACCCAGATACTTGACTGATGTTACCGTTTCCAAAGACTGGGCATTTATTTTGTACTCATACATTAATGGGGATTTTCGCCTTGTTATATGCAGTAGGTTACGCTTAGTAATATTGAGAGATAACTGCCAGTCATTACGCCACACATTTATTTTTTGCAAACCCTCATTGATTTGTTCACAACCTTCATGTGATACTACTTTCCTGTAGACTACAGCATCATCGGAAAACAGTCTAATGCTGCTGTCAATACCATCAACCAGATCGTTTATGTAAATCGTAAAAAGCAGCGGACCCACTACACTGCCCTGTGGCACACCTGAAGTTATGCTTCTTTCTGTTGAAGTTACCCCATTCAGGACGACATACTGCTCTCTGTCTGTCAGAAAACTTTCTGTCCAACCTCATATGTCATCAGATAGACCTTAAGCGCGCACTTTTTGGAACAAGCGACAGTACGGAACTGTTACCAGTCACCGTTTTATTTTTTCCACGACGCGTTTCGAAGGTTTAAACCTCCATCATCGGGTGGATTTACATTAGTTGGTATTACATATGTGTGTATGTTGTGTTACGACATTTGGAGGAACTTGTGGCACTGCCTAGTGGAGAAACAAGACACTATTTCAGAATATGGTTTTGGATAACTTTTGACAAAGAATTAAACTGATATTTAATGGTAAACTTTAATAAGTAAACTAGAGTACCTCCAGTGGTCACAGGTTCCTTTTTCTGTCGTAACACTTCACATGTATACTGCCACATTTGTAAACAAATATGGCGTCTGGAATCAGCTGGGTGTAAGGTTCGTACAGCGGAAGAGAAGACATAATCGCAAAGTGCAAAGAATATACATTGTAACAACATTATTACAGAATAATCGTTTAAACCATTTGGAGGTGTTTGTTTTGAGGTGTCAAATATATGTGTGTGTACTTCAGGTGGTATATAAATCTAATTTTGAAAGGTTAAAACAGCTAAATATTCGTACTCGTTTATGCAATCAGGTGAAAAGTTAAAATGGCTTAAACTTCATACTTGCTAATAACAATTAGGTAAAATGTTATAGGCTTCAATTACAATGATCATATTAGCTACAGCAGTAAAATCATACATAGATGACACTCTTTGAAGAAAGAGAGAGAGAGAGAGAGAGGAAGGAGTGATTATATGAGAGCAAACATTTCATGGCAAGGAGTCTTAAGATTACATGTTGTAAATATTAGCTGCCTAAAGGTTGGGGTAATACAGTGGTGAATGTTATAAAATATGCAGATAGATATACATTTGTGCCAGTAGATGATGTACATACAGTTTTAAGCTGACAGGGGGTACAAGCTGTTAGTGTGATGAATTATCTGTGAATGAGGTCAATCTCTTGTACTCTTGGCGGCTGTCAATATTTATGGTAAATATTAGGATATGTGCACGTGTGTGTGTGTGTGTGTGTGTGTGTGTGTGTGTGTGTGTGTGTATTTTAAGAGTGTAGGCAGTTGCTGAAAACAGAGATGATACTCTTGTAAATATTGTCATTTTTGTCATTTAAGATGGATTCTGGTTGTTTCATTTTGTGTTTGTGTATTTGGAGTGTTTCAAGGATGTCTAGTTTTCTGCCTTTTGGTTGGATGTGTGGTATTGCTGATGTGTGGTACTTTTTTTTTTTTGTGCTGCCATGTGGCAGTATACATGTGAAGTGTTACGACAGAAAAAGGAACCTGTGACCACTGGAGGTACTCTAGTTTACTTATTAAAGTTTACCATTAAATATCAGTTTAATTCTTTGTCAAAAGTTATCCAAAACCATATTCTGAAATAGTGTCTTGTTTCTCCACTAGGCAGTGCCACAAGTTCCTCCAAATGTCGTAACACAACATACACACATATGTAATACTAACTAATGTAAATCCACCCGATGATGGAGGTTTAAACCTTCGAAACGCGTCGTGGAAAAAATAAAACGGTGACTGGTAACAGTAAACTTGTTGTTTCATTTAATGTCAGTAACAGTCACGGTAAAGCCTAACCTAAAAACGTCCGCATTTAAAGTACGGAACTGAGTCGAACACCTTTCGAAAGTCGAGAAATATGGCATCAACCTGGGAGCTGGTATGTAGAGCCTGTTGTATATCATGCACAAAGAGGGCCAGCAGTGTCTTGCATGACCGCTGTTTCCTAAAACCGTGCTGGTTTCTGCAGATGAGCTTCTTAGAGTGTAGAAATGTCATTATGTCTGAACACAAAATATGTTCTATGATTCTACAACAAATCGATGTCAGTGAAACTGGCTGGTAATTATGTGCATCCGATTTTCTACCCTTTTTATAGATTACTATGACCTGGGCTTTCCGCTGTTCCAATGATCTCTGACAAATGATGGATAAGAATGGTGCTATATTTGTAGCATAGTCAACATATAATCTTGCAGGGATACCGTCTGGGCCAGATGCCTTCCCGGCGTTTAAGGATCTTAACTGTTTTACAATCACAGATACACTAAACACTATGTCAGTCATCCTTGGGTTTTTTCAATACAGATCATATCCGCGAGGGGGCAATGATCTGTGAAAACTGTTATGTTCCTTCCTTTGATGTCTGTGCAGAAATATTGTACAGCCTCATACACCACTAGCAATTCTCTGTCAAATGCTGGCCATTTATGTTGAGCTGCAGATAGTTTTTTAGGAAAAAACTGAAGTGGCTGAAGCGTGTCACCAACGTGCTGTTGGAGGACTACATCAATTGCAAAATTGCTTGCATCCACTGTAATAGAAATGCGGGTGTCTGGCAAAGGGTGGATAAGAGTGACAGCATGTGCTAACGCTGATTTAAGAGCTTCAAAAGCTCTCACCACATTGTCAGACTACTGTACCCAGCAGTTGCTAGAGGTTTGTTTACCGGCCAATGTGTCAGTCAGAGGGGCTTGAATGGCTGCCACCATCATTAGGTTACAATGGTAGAAATTGGTGGTTCCTAAAAACTGGTGTAATTCGTGAAACTACACTGAGAGATGTAGATCATGAATGCAGTCAATCCACTCCCGAGGAAACAGCACACTGCAGAAAAGTAGTCATGCATCGAAGTTGTGATTTATTGTTATCGATCTTGACTCCATTGCATGTCAGTAGGTCCTTTACCATGGCGAGGTGGAGTTTGTGTTCTCTGTCAGAGGAGGTAAAAATGAGTATATCATCAAAGTACGCATAACAATATGAGCAGTTAAACCTTAGTTAGTCTATAAAATGTTGCCAAGTTTGGGCCGCATTTTGGAGACCATAAGGCATGTAACAAAATTCATAGAGGCCAAAGGCTGTGATCAGTGTTGTCGTTGGTATCTCACTCTGTTCCATGGGTATCTGCTCTCAATATGCCTTGCAGCAATCCAAGACACTGAAGATACTTGCTCTGCTAAGTATCATCCACTGATGAGAGCTCGGATTGAAACTGGGTGAATGAAGCTGCAAGGCTGTCTGCCAGTGAAGAGCACTGAATGAGAGATGTGTTGAAATCGTTGGGAAGGTGGAGCCAAGAAGGCGGCTGAACGCACAATATGAGTAGATGAGACGTGGTGCAATAATGCAGTCGACTGGGATCTGGCGACAGACCGAAGTGAAAAAGGAAGCCAGTGCCTAATACTAGGTCTTCTACATCAGCCACGTAGAAGGACTAAGTGAAACATTTGGCAGGTATGAGTTCGACAGGTAGCTCGACAAAATCATCAACACGAAGTGGCAATTTATTTGCTGCTGGTGTCAAGTCTGTTACAGTAAATGATGGAGGTATGACACTAACGTCTGCTCCGTTGTCAACAGTGTGAACCTAAATCCAAGGTGTACAGACGACCTCATGAGGTGGAGGATCTGACAGAATGCAACATCTGTGGACGCCCTTCAATATGCCTGTGAGCAGTGGTGCCTACCGCAGCCCACGTGTGTCATTTCAGATGTGCAGGGTGGCGGCAGTTGTGAGCGACATCCCCGTAAGTGGAGTGGAACCAGTGTATGCATGTGTCAGATGTACTCATTCTGCCAGCTGAAGTGCCAAGTGAGAGGAAAGTGGGAAGAGTGGGCACTAACCCAGTTGGGGTTCAAATGGCTCTGAGCACTATGGGACTTAACATCTGAGGTCATCAGTCCCCTAGAACTTAGAACTACTTAAACCTAGCAAACCTAAGAACTTCACACAAATCCATGCCCGAGGCAGGATTCGAACCTGCGACCGTAGCGGTCTAGCGGTTCCAGACTGAAGCGCCTAGAACCGCTCGGCCACGCCGGCCGGCTGAGGACTACACTTTGCACAATTTCTGGAACTTTACAAAGGCACAGGGAAAGTGGAGATTTTGCAAGGAAACTAGGTACAGGCCCAGGAAGAGCAACATCAAAGAGAGATGACCGCTTCTTGCAACTTCAAGTTCTGCGCAGCCATGGCACCAGGCCTATTGAAGCACGAATTCGACTCCACCAGGTTCGAGATATCAATGTTAGTGTTAGAACCATCTGAAGAAGGCTGGAAGAAACCAATCTTCAGTCCACAAGACCTGCTACAAGTGCAGAACTCATCAGCGAGCATTACACAGCTCGACACCTCACAAGGGAACATCTTGGCTGGAGAGTACAACAGTGGTCAAGTATTTTTCGCCAATGAGTCGCGGTTTGGTCTGCAATCACCTGACTGAAGAGAGAGGATTTGCAGAAGGTCAGAGGACAGGTATTCCCCTTGCACATTCTCATCCAGGTCAACTTTTCATGGTATTTCCGTAATGGTGTGGACAGGAATCAATACAGCTGCGAGGGTGGATTTGGAGCTTTACTGGACATTGGTATGTGGAGGAAATCCTTCTGGAGCATTTTGTTCCTTTTGCTCCATTTGTTGGAGATGATTTTACACTAATGCACGACAATGCGTGCCCACATGTTGCGAGAATTGTGACATAGTTCTTGGATGAGCAGGGTTTAATGCTCTCGATTGGCCTGCTTGAAGCCCTGATTTGAAACCTATTGAGCACGTTTGGCACCAGTTGGGGAGAAGAGCCTGTCAGCACTATCCAAAGACCCTACAGAGCCTATCGAATGTCCTTAGAGAAGAGTAGGATATGATTCATGAACAAGACATTATCACAATAATCAGGAACATGCCTGAAATGTTGAATGCCATCATTTGTGCAAGGGGTGGCAACACACACTTTTGAAGATGTGAACAGAGGTATCCTCATCCGTCTCTGTGGTCTTTGAAGTAAAGTATGAAGTGTGTAACATGAAAATGAACAGACATTTCCGTTATGAGCTTACTCAAAACTTCCTTGAACATCTGTATCTCTGGCTTAATTTGTTAAATTTGTTTATAAAGTTGTTTCTTTTCTCATCGTTGAACACTCATATGGGACTGTGCCACAATATTCCATAATAAGATAATGGACTAATATCAGTAAAGTGTCACAAATTTAAAATAAAATTCAGTTTTTGTAATAAACTGAAGTGTCGCATTTTTCATGCTGGTCAGTGTATTTATTTAAAGTGCACTTGTGTCAACTAATCTTTTGCTTGCATGACCAGGTTCCTAGGGTGACAGATCCTTTAGCCATCTTCCACCCATTTATCTTTAGCCGTGAGGACACAACATTTGGCTCATTGGAACATGACTGTTATCAAATCGTACCGTAACATAAACTTTATTATTAAATGCTTTTACGAAGTCGAAAATATCTGAGGAAATATGGAGTTGTCATAAAAACCCTAAAAAAATAATAACACATGTGCAAATTTTAACTGTATCAAGAAATATTCTTGTAAAAAACGCACAGTTTGTGTTTTTCAGGGAAATATATAAACCTCTAGGTCCATACTCAGTCTTAAAAAAATTCTGTTGTAATGGGAAATTTTATTTTGAAGTTCTGAGATTGACAGCAAGAATTACTGCAGTTTCTCTTTTCATAGAAAGTTGACCACAGCATGTGTTCCATCCAGTTCTACCACTGCTGCAGCAGAAAACAATATCCCTTTTTTCATTACTTGGAATTTGACTAGACCCTGGTCTTCTAACTTTTTAACATAAGGAGTATAAAATAGGGAGTCTTTTCTCTTTTTTGTTTTTAAGGGCAGTTTTAGGCATCAAAACTGCAAATAATGCCAATAAATTGTCAGCGATATAGCTCTTTTTCAGCTCTGAACATCCTGTCTGCATGAAATCCCTACATCTGTGGTAAAAGGCTTTTGCTATATTTTTTTGGTTTCTGAATTGTCTTTAGAACTTCAACTACTAAATAAATTTGTCTGTCAGGAACAAACTACGGCCTATTGTTGAGGATCAGTGTCAATCAGTCTATTCGTTATGATGTACTGCTAGTCTATGTAGCAATGCAACAAATCGTTGTACCCTTCTTTCATATTTTCATGTAAGACAATAACTACAATTTTACCACTCTGGAAATATTTATTTAAGTCTGTGACTATCGGTAAAATATAGGGCAAAAATAAATGAAACAATTTTAAAAAATTGTCATTGAGGGATCGGTGAATTTTTCTTTAATTTCTTCTAGGTATTTGGAATCAAAAGAGAGACAGAAAGCATTCCATTGTTCTAAAATTCTCACTATAATGGCCCAGAAACATAGCCATCCTGTCTGTGAAAGATGCACTGATTTATGAATTTTGATATAAAAAAAACTTTTGAAATTGATGTTGTTGTGCTTGTCTCTTAGCACTAGCTTTAAAATGGTTATTACTGTCCTAGCTACGTCTTTACAATGCCTGGGAAGATATTTACAAACTTCACTGGCACAAATTTGAAGTCAGTGACGTTTACATGTTAGAATAATTACTCTAGGTTATTTTTCAGTTAACTGAGTAGCACAGAGTTTCTTAACCCCATCACAGAATTACAACCATGAGAATCGAATCCTATAATATTGTTTTCAGAAACATTGTAATCAGAAAATGAAAGCATTAGAACAGACTAAACGTTTTTACTAGTTGAACCTTTGTTTGCCTTATCATATTCACCCTGCTTAAAAATTTCACTAAGATTCCAAAATTTACTTTCAATTTTATTTTCGTCTTTATTACAATATCTAACAATGATACACAACATTTTAGCAGATCCTATGTCTGTTGACTCATCAGCACTGCATTTTGTATGTCTCAAGTTTTCTGTGAGATTCTTCTTATGGCTCTCTCCTATGGCATACTTTACAATCTGGGATATTTTGTACAACGCAAATGTATAGCGCCGACGATTTTAGAATCAACAAAGCACTCTTAACTACACCCTCCAGGTGATCTACAACACTGAAAGGAAGATTGTGTTCTGCCAGGAATCTTGCAAATTTAATTTCAGCCATGTGAGCCTCACATGATTTCACAAATGCACTTAAAATTGCCTGGCTTTTAGATGATACCACCTGCACTTTTTCGGCATATTTTACACTTTTATAATGTTTTTAACATATTCCAATCCAGACAAAAAAGTTACATTACGGATTCTACATCTAGTCCCATGAGAGTTCGATTCATCAGCGTACAACCAACCATTAAATTTAGGATTAGTTTCCCAGACTTTTCTATACTTTTGTTTTCGCCTCTTACATTTAAATACGTCCGCTGTAGATTTCTTGGGAGTACTAGGACCACTATCATTGTCGTCTGTTTCCATTCCCACAACTTTGCGCTTAACACTTTATAAATCGCTGAGTCATCGTCTGAGCCAACAAGTTACTGTAACCCTTTTAACCTACAGTGAGTATAAAATTAGTTGCGACTTGTGACGTTTAGTTGACATGAGCGGGATATGACGCCATTGCCTTGGTAACACCAATGGCGAGTCGGCTTTCCCTACCACGCCGCCAGTGGTTCTGCTGGTAAAGCGCCGCTGTTGCCGCACCATGAACAAACAGTACCTCGTGATGTTACGCATTAGATGCACCAGTTTTTGTCAGCTCGCATCAAGAGTCATCTTTTCTGGTGTTAAAGACGACAACGAGGTCATTAGAGACGGAGCGCAAGCTTGGGTTAGGGAAGGATGGGGAAGGAAATCGGCCGTGCCCTTTCAAAGGAACCATCCCGGAATTGGCCTGAAACGATTTAGGGAAATCACAGAAAACCTAAATCAGGATGGCTGGAGACGGGATTGAACCGTCGTCCTCCCGAATGCGAGTCCAGTGTGCTAACCACTGCGCCACCTCGCTCGGTGGTGTTAATGTGTTATGTAGTTGTCAGGTATTGTGAATAAGTGTTTTGTTCTGCCGTTGCATTAATAATAACAGTGCAGTATATTTGGATTCGTGATTTGCAATAAAACTGTCGTTCAAGAATGCATTGATCGGCTGGGAAGATAAAGTTCTGCTGCCAAACATTCCTCGGAATTCGACAATAATCATGGGCAGAACGCCATGCCAGTCTGTTGTGGTGCATAAACCTGTAACAATGCAGTGGATGAAAGCGGATATTTTTCCCTGGGTACAAAGAAATGTTATACGAGATAAAGTTGAACTTAGCATGTATAAGGTGAAGTTAATGGAACTTGTACTACTGTTGTTGTTGTTGCTGTTGTTGTCTTCAGTCCTGAAACTGGTTTGATGCAGCTCTCCATGCTACTCTATCCTGTGCAAGCTTCTTCATCTCCCAGTACCTACTGCAACCTAAATCCTTTTGAATCTACTCAGTGTATTCATCTCTTGGTCTCCCTCTACGATTTTCACCCTTCACGCTGCCCTCCAATACTAAATTGGTGATCCCTTGATGTCTCAGGACATGTCCTACCAACTGATCCCTTCTTCTAGTCAAGTTGTACCACAAATTCCTCTTCTCCCCAATTCTATTCAGTACCTCCTCATTAGTTATGTGATCTACTACTATACAAGCCCAAATTTCACGCTACCAGGTCGACGAACATATTAAAGGTAAAGTGCATAGTTTAATCAGGCCTCCTCCTTATTATGCTCATTTAAATCCGACTGAGAATATTTGGACCCAGGCGAAAAGTAATGTGGTGGTGTGCTGACAAAAGAAACCACTTCAAATTTTACACGACAGGACTGGTTTTGAGTTGTCAATCATACCAAGAATGTAGCTGAGGAGACACTGACTCAGGGACTGTGACGAGGGTTGAGGAATATGTAGCTTCTGTTGTTGCCATGTTAAAATCGGCTTCTTTTGTCGAAACACAGCAGAGTTTAGAAAAATTCATCTCACTAACATTCTAATGAAGCTGAGCTTGAGACAGAATCCTTAAATGGTGTATTATTAAACTAGCAACTGCATGTGAGTGGGTCAACAGTTTATGAAATGGCCCATTCTCAGTATAAGAATAAATGTGTAACTTCTTCACTTATATTGCTACAAAACCCATGGCAGTTCTCGTTTCATTAGCTATCGATTGTCCTCAATAATTACATTATTTCATTCAGAAAATCTGTAGTCGCTTGAATATCTCAGTAGATACGAAAATTTCGCAAATTAATCATATGGAAAAACACTCTCGTCTTTGCGCGCCATCTCGTTTCGATATCTCACACCATGTATGAGATACCAGATGACTTTATGAATATTTCATTCTATCTTTTTTTTTAATATCACGAGTTCGTAAGGGAGATAACATACATTCCATTTTCTCGAGATTGGAAACCGACAATGATATCTCCCCAAGTTTAAAGAATGATTCAATATTTAATATGCAGTAACATGTAACCTAACATGCACCGAACACATATTCATAGCAACACCTATTTTTCACTTCACATTAAGCATTAACTGCGGCTATTAAACGAAATGACAGGCTTTTCATCATGAAGCTGACAATCATTAAACATTAAGATGTGCGAGAATGAGAGTCTAGTACCGATTGGTTTCGTTAAAAAGCGTTAGAGAAAGATTGTAGCACGCAACCAATCGAATCTGCCATTATATTCTGGTCACCTGCTGACATGCCTAGCACATGCTGTCAATCATGCTTCACTCCACGCGCTCCGCACTTAACTGACATAAGTCACAACTAATTGTAAACGCACAATATGTGTGAGCATTGCACAGGATGCAAAGCAGTAGTGGTGCGCAGGAAAATCGCGTATCTGTTAGAAATCACAGTGACTGAGAAGTTGCAGATACCACAATAACAACTTTACAGAATCTAACTGCGATTTCAGTCACAGTTAGCAGTCGCAAGTAGTATTTCACATTCAAAGACGTGAGCCATCTATTGGTCGAATTTAGCACTGCTTTCTGCGATTTCAGTGACAAGTCGCAACTAAGAGTCGCAAGTAGCAACTAAAAAGCGCGGTTAACAGTGGCATCTGTTGGCCAAAGTTTGTACTACACTCGTCTCTGCGATTCGCAGTCGAGTCCAACTGCGATTTCCGTGACAAGTCGCGACTAAGAGTCGCAAGTAACAACTAAAAAGCGCAGTTAACAGTGCCATCTGTTGGCCAAAGTTCGTACTACGTCCATCTCTGCGGTACGCTATTGAGTACAACTGCGATTTCCGTGACAAGTCGCAACTAAGAGTCGCAAGTAGCAACTAAAAAGCGCAGTTAGCAGTGCCATCTATTGAGCAAAGTTCATACTACGCTATTCGCTACCGATAAACTGCGATTTCTGTGACAAATCGCAACTAAGAGTTGCAAGTAGCAACTAAAAAGCGCAGTTAACATTCTTTTCCTAGTGCCATCTGTTGACCGACGTACGTACTTCGTTATGACTGCCTTGTGCCTCACGAGATCGGTGTGCTGTGTGTGCATATGAAGAACTTATTTCATTAGTGGTACAAGTCCATTTTTGTTCATTTTGAGATACAGAGTCGTAAAGTTAAATGAGCGCTGAAAAATCTGCAGTTGAGATACCAGAAATATTCAAGCATATGGCTTCTTGCTAGAGATGAACCTTTATTTATGTTTGCTTGGATCATTAATTTCAGAAGCATTATAGACAGAAAAGTGGAGGTAATGGACTTGTACCACTATTGAAATACGCCCTTCACATTATATGATGACATGCACATTCAGCATCAGTTATGGTTGGTCAAACACAGCTGTGACTCTGAAAGTATTATATTAATAAGAAGCAACATTGCCTTTTTCTCCCGAAAATATCAAGTAACGTAACAAATGTGTTTGAATGTGCTTCCAATATGACAGTTTTGCTTAATACTCCACATGCCTACAGGACTTTGCAATGTTAACACAAAGGAACTCAGACATCTGTATAAGTGTAGTGAAATGAAAACAGTATTATTGGGTCATATGAATGCCTCACTTTTGTTCCGACTCAGTTCAAGACTCGGGATAAAAGTTTTACACCTGGTGTTCTACATGGCAACTTCACACACAAGAACTTTTTGCCGACACTACTACCACCTACATAAGTAAGCTTTACCTGTGTTACTTTCAAGCAATGCACTTAACCTATTCCTGATTTAAATGGAAGATCTGTACTTCCCACTTTCATATCAACAGCCTCAAAATGCATATTGTAGACTTTGGGATATGTTACAGGTCAGTGTCATACCAAGATTGAGGAGGCAGGGAGGGGGGGGGGGGGGGCGGCATGTCACTCTCCAACTAGTGTTTACCAGTAAATAAGTGGCGGAAAATTACGGGTATAGGACGGCTTAAACATGTGGAAAATAAGATTTTCATTATTCACTCACTGTATTTAACATTTATTATTCCTTTAAAATCGCACAACTTCAATAAAACACAGTTTAGTCACTCATCTGCAAACTTATTTCACAATTATGTCACTTTTAAACTGCAAAATCTTCTAAGAGCTGTCTTGAATCTTCACGAGTCTCTCTCAACAGCCTTGATGTGGATAGATACGTACAGCAACCAGTAATCAGAGTCAGAACTGTGTCTGCAAAATCACAAGGATTATTAAACAATTTTTGCTGTCACTAATTACAAGTAATATAATTGACAGAGTAGATTGCTAAAATTTGCACTAATGAAAGCCACTCAATGGGGTATATTTCACATTTGCAAGAACGATCTCACTGAAGTAATTAAGTCCAGCGAATCACTTAGAAACTAACCTCTCGTCTGACGAAAACGGTCTAAAGACGCAGTGGCAATTTCTCCAGATCTGTTGACAATGATATTTTGAGTTATCACTTTACTGAGTGACTAAAATGTAGTTCGCGTACCTGTGAACATAACAATATGGTAGAATTCATTTTCTAAACACGAACTATTACGGTACTGTATGGCTACTTACATATTAATTACACTATTAATATTTTCACAGTTGTTTCTTCAATACAAAATTAAAGCCAACGGAAGAACAAATGTAAAACATACTTACCAATGACAGGTTTGTTGAGATGCAATTTTCTGTGTGTACAGATGTAACTTTTTCATACGGTGGTAAGTCGCAGAAATCACAGGAGTCACAGAAATCGCAGAAGTAGCAGAAGTCGCAGAAATCGCAGAAGTAGCAGAAGTCGCAGAAGTAGCAGAAATTGCGGAAGTAGCAGAAATAGCAGTGGCGGAGGGATACACGACCTGGGTTCCTTAACTGCGACAAATCACAGTTCAGTAGTGATGGGCTAAACTGCGATTTTCCAATATCAGTGATTTATGTGAATGCTACTTTTCAGTATCTGTTATTCTTAACTATGATTTGTCGCAGTTAAGAGTCGCAGTTAAGGAACATAGGTCGTGTATCCCTCCACCACTGCTATTTCTGCGATTTCTGCTACTTCCGCGATTTCTGCGACTTCTGCGATTTCTGTGACTTCTGCTACTTTTACCACAGTACGAAAAAGTTACAACTGTCCACACAGAAAATTGCATCTCAACAAACCTGTCATTGGTAAGTATGTTTTACGTTTTTTCTTCCATTGGCTTTAATTTTGTATTAAAGAATCAACTGTGAAAATATTAATAGTGTAATTAATATGTAAGTAGCCATACAGTACCATAATAGTTCGTGTTTAGAAAATGAATTCTAACATATTGTTATGTTCACAGGTACCTGAACTACATTTCACTCACTCAGTTAAGTGTTAACTCAAAATATCATTATCAACAGATCTGAAGAAATTGCCACTGTGTCTTTAGACCATTTTCGTCAGACGAGAGGTTAGTTTCTAAGTGTTTCGATGGACTTCATTACTTCAGTGAGATCGTTCTTGCAAATGTGATATTCATTACAGCAAATATTAGCAATCTACTCCGTCAATTAGATTGCTAGTAATTAGTGACAGCAAAAATTGTTTAATAATCCTTGTGTTTTTGCAGACGCAGTTCTGACCCTGATTACTGGTTGCTGTACGTATCTATCTACATCAAGGCTGTTGGGTGAGACTCGTGAATATTCAAGACAGCTCTTAGAGGATTTGCAGGTTAAAAGTGAAATAAGTGTGTGAGTGATTAAACTGTGTTTTATTGAAGTTGTTGTGCGATTTTAAAGGAATAATAAATGTTAAATACAGTGAGTGAATAATGAAAATCTCATTTTCCACATGTTAAGCCGTCCAATACCCGTAATTTTCCGCCACTTACTTTTTAAAACACTTGTTGGAGAGTGACATGCCGCCCCCCCCCCCCCTTCTCCACAATCTTGGTGTGACACTGACCTGTAACATATCCCGAAGTCTACAATATGCATTTTGAGGCTGTTGATATGAAAGTGGGAAGTACAGATCTTCCAGTTAAATCAGGAATAGGTTAAGTGCATTACTTGAAAGTAACACAGGAAAAGCTTACTTATGTAGGTGGTAGTAGTGTCGGCAAAAAATTCTTGTGTATGAAGTTGCCATTTAGGACACCAGGTGTAAAACTTTTCGTCCGAGTCTTGAACTATGTCGGAACAAAAGTGAGGCATTCATATGACTGTTTTCATTTAACTACACTTATACAGATGTCTGAGTTCTGCTGTGTTAACATTGCAAAGTCCTGTAGGCATGTGGAGTATTAACCAATACTGTCATATTGGAAGCAGAATCGATTTGTTACGCTACTTGATATTTTCAGGAGAAAAAGGCAATGTTGCTTCTTATTAATATAATACTTTCAGAGTCACAGCTGTGTTTGACCAACCATAACTGATGCTGAATGTGCATGTCATCATATAATGTGAAGGGCTTATTTCAATAGTGGTACAAGTCCATTATCTCCACTTTTCTGTCTATAATGCTTCTGAAATTAATGATCCAAACAAACATAAATAAGGGTTCATCTCTAGCAAGAAGCCATATGCTTGAATATTTCTGGTAACTTTACGACTCTGTATCTCAAAATGAACAAAAATGGACTTGTACCACTATTGAAATAAGCCCTTAATATGCACACACAGCACATCGACCTCGCGAGGCACAAGGCTCTCATAACGAAGTACGTACGTCGGTCAACAGATGGCACCAGGAAAAGTATGTTAACTGCGCTTTTTAGTTGCTACTTGCGACTCTTAGTTGCGATTTGTCACAGAAATCGCAGTTTGACCACAGTCTAACATAACAGTCGCGGCACTCACTGCTGTAAAAGTTGTTGCCGTTTGACAGATGGAGCGACACTAGCGCTCCAAGCGGCAGGTAAGGTGAACGTCAGACGCGTCGTAAGCATAATGTTTGTTTGCACCCATTTCCTACGTAATTTCCGAATTATTCAAGTTATTTTCTTGCCTCCAAGAGTTTGTGTAGTATCAGAAGGCATATAGGCCTACGTTTCTAAAAATGATTCTAAAATATGCGCAAGTGTGGACAAAAACCATGAATAGAGTGGCAAGCTACAACACATTCGTGAAGAAATACTTGTGACATTGGACAGAATTTCAGCTTACCACGTTGATATCAAAAGAATATAAACACATAGATTCACATGCAAGAAGCACATACATGTACCTCTACATGCAAAAGCGATTGACAGCTCGTTTATCGTTCTGTAGGCTTACTGTGTTTGTCATTGTCGCCTGTTGCCACAAGTACGACCTTCATTTTTATATTATTCTAAGTGGGACAAGCAACTGCCAAATAGTGGGAGACATATGCTGAAAACATTATAATGAGCTGATTACATTACATTTCACGAAAAACCAAATATTTGAATAATTTTCAAACAATCTGTCTGTAGGCACTTTCCTTGTCCCGTAATAGCTTCGCTTCTGCACATTCTGACACTTCACACGCTTTTGTAAGACACAAACAGCTACACTTAATTTAACCACTTCATCGTCAAAGCAGATCTGTGTTGATGATTCACACAAATCTGGCACTGATACACGGAGAGTCGAACTGGCTGCTTCTGTATCATAGGACTGTTTTACAGCTTTAGATTGACTGTCGAATCTTTGTGGCAGTTTCTTCTTTATCGTCAGTTGAGGGGGCTTATTTGGAATGTCAAACAATGTGGGTACTGCATTCCAAACGAGTTTGTTATTGTCTGCGTTCATGAACTGGGTTTGTTCGAAATGTAGCGAACAAAACCTAGTATTATTATACAGGTAAAGTGGGTCTTTCTTCATAAGGTCTTCTCGTCTGCTATTAACTAGCCATTTTCTGCTCCTAAAACGAAACATTCATCATTTATACAGATACAGTTTGCAAGTGAATCCTGACGATACAGTTTAGTAACATGATGGTACATACCTCCCAGGATCCTAAGGAAACCTAAAAAAAGACAGCTGTGGTGTCTTCTTCCTGTTGTTGCTGCAATTTATTGCGCTACAAACGCTCCCGATGGTAAAAACCATTGTATAAATCAAAATAAACAATCACTATTCGCTTTCACGATCGCGCCGAACTCACAGTTCGACCTACCGGCCGCTTGGGGCGCTCCCTGTAGGCAACAAAATAGACTGTGGTTTGACTCGGTAGCGAATAGCGTAGTATAAACTTTGCTCAACAGATGGCAGTGGTAACTGCGCTTTTTAGTTGCTACTTGCGACTTGT
Organism: Schistocerca piceifrons; assembly: GCF_021461385.2. Classification (NCBI taxonomy): domain Eukaryota; kingdom Metazoa; phylum Arthropoda; class Insecta; order Orthoptera; family Acrididae; genus Schistocerca; species Schistocerca piceifrons. The sequence goes on along the minus strand of NC_060139.1, from coordinate 730,491,336 downwards.
CACAGAAATCGCAGTTGGACTCGACAGCGTGTCGCAGAGATGAGCGTAGTACGAACTTTGGCTAACATATGGCACTGTTAACTGCGTTTTTTAGTTGCTACTTGCGACTCTTAACTGCGACTTGTCACAGAAATCGCAGTTGCACTCGACAGCGTGTCGCAGAGATGAGCGTAGTACGAACTTTGGCTAAAGGCCCGTCCACACGCAACGATCTGTCTGCGCAAATGTCTGCGCACATGTGATGTGCGCAGACAGATCGTTGCGTGTGGACAGAAGATTTGCACCAACCTGAGGTGTGTGCAAACCTGGAAGTTGGAGTTGGAGGTTTGAGCGAAACCTCTCAAATCTGTGGGTTCAAACCACATCTGCGCAGACAAGTTGGAGCGTGTGGACAGGAGATCGCCGCAAATCTGGCGCGAAACAGCTGTTTACTCAGTCTAGTGTTTGTATTTGTGCGCACAGGGCATTAAAATGGCTGATACTCGTCAGTGTTCTCGAGAGTTTGTAAGTGAATTCATTGAAATATATAGAAACCACCCTCGTTTGTGAAAGGTTAAAAGTAAAGAATATAGTGACCGAGACAAAAAGACAGCAGCATACAATGATCTAATTGAAAAATTGCGGGCAGTTGACGCCTCGGCAAACAGAGAAACAGTAATTAAAAAAAAAATCGTTGCGAACTGTTTACCGAAAAGAGTTATCCAAAGTTCAGAAATCTAGAAGATCTGGTGTAGGAGTAGAACAAGTATACCAGCCAACTTTATGGTATATTGATCTGCTTGGCTTTATTAGTGATCAAGAAACGCCAAGACCAAGCAGGAGTATTATCTGTAACTTGACAGACTTAATTTACTTGACTTGCATTCATGAACTCATCCTTCAGGACAGCGTAAATAGTTTCACATGTGTTGGGTATTATTTCACTCAACGCTTGTTTCGATATTACAGTGGCAATTCCAAATCCTTGTAGCTCCTTCCTGTTGCTAGTAATCTTAATGTTACCGCCAGCCGTTCATGAGGAGAAATTGCCCTTCTCATACAAATATTTTTTCTCATAATATGAGGGATTACGAGCTTTAAGAGATAATTATAAGTTTCGACATCCATCTGCAAATAATTTCGCCAGTCGTTAGGTTCGCCCTGCAACCCTCGCAGTAAATTTACGTGAGAAAACTGCTTTCGCTTTAGCAGCCACTGTCTACACCATTTTGACCGCTTTCTCTGTTTCCTGCGGTTGGTCCGAATGTTTTTTGCAACACAAGTTGCGAACACAGACCACAACAGAAGTTCCTCCATTTCCATATTTCAAAATAACTGAATCAAATTTTTGACGTTTATTGGGAGCGTAGTCGCTTGCCACTGATATTTCTTTTCTACACCGACAGATGGCGAGCGAGTAGTAGATTGGGGTTTGTGTCGTGTGAACACACCACATTTGCAGCGATCTTTTGCATGTACAGACATCTGCGCCGATGTCTGCGCAGACAGATCGTTGCGTGTGGACCGGGCTTAACAGATGGCACTGTTAACTGCGCTTTTTAGTTGCTACTTGCGACTTCTAGCCGCGACTTGTCACTGAAATCGCAGAAAGGAGTATGGAATTCGGCCCACAGATGGCTCACGGCGTTGAATGTGAAATGCTACTTCCGACTGCTAACTGTGACTGAAATCGCAGTTAGATTTTGTAAAGTTGTTATTGTGATATCTGTGACTTCTCAAACACTGTGATGTCTAACAGATACGCGATTTCCTGCCCACCACTACAACATACACATGCTAATTTTCCTTCAGTCCAAGTCTTTCTACGGGCAGTATTAAATTTTTGTTTACACTTACCCTCGGTTTACAATTAACCTGTTGTACCCTACAGCACACACAGAGGTATTTAAGCAATCATCATTGTCGGGATCCCCATGTGAATGGAAAAGGAGAAAGCTATAATAATTGGTATAATGGAACGTACAACATGACATGCACCTCACAGTGGATTTTAGAGTATAAATGTAGATGTTGACGTAGACGTGGATGTAGAAGCATTTGCAATTTTTGCTGCCTGTGGAAACACTGTGTGCTTTCTGTACAGTATGATCATGTTCTATCGACGAGTTGGGTATGCCGATATCTCGATACAATGCATCGACATTTTCTAACCTCAACTTGCAGGAGTTGTATTAAGATATTCATCCCTAATATGGGAAAGAGGACAAAGATAGAACGTTTGTTGAATACATAATTAGGGCTTTTCTTGAAGGTGGTGATTGTATGCATGTGTGGATATAAATTTTGTGGGCAGTTTTCAGGAGTGATCAGCCGCTCGCAAGAAAGTAACTGCGAGGCTTGCGGCAGACGACAGTATTATGGCAGATAGTGGCAAGGGACCTTACAGCAAAGAAGAACTTAAAAAGCGTTTGACACCAATGCAGTATTATGTTACTCAAGAAAAAGGAACAGAAAGGTATAGCTGCAACAGTTGTGACGAGATACGCACTACGCTCAGGCAGCTTAACGTTGCCCGCAACCTATTTTGTTCATATGACTCCATAAAATGTAATAATCTGAATCCAGATTCACATTATTCGTAGTATGCTAACACTTTCTGTTGCTTATATTATACGAGCGTAGTGTAGAGTCGGTGAATGTCATTGTTGTAACCACACAACACCAGCGTTGTTGTCTTTAGTCTGACATTTTTAACACTACAGAGAGAAGCTAGAAACTTGTTTATACCAACGCCGAGAATGAAATTGTTTTTTTAACGTCGGTTGCGTACTGCGAAAGCAATGAAACCTCTTGAAAGTAAAGACGCGCTGCTTTCTGTGAAATGGGAGTGACATAAGGGCGCCTTACATAATGAAATTCTGGAGATTACTTTTCACATTTAGACTTGTGTTGGTGCAATGGCAACGTCAAATTCAACGTCCATATTTCGTGTCACGAAAGTGTCTCAGGCTATGAGTAAGAACTGCTGATAGTCAATACTGAGCAGCCTACACTGTTTTGATAAATAAAGAAAAAAAAAATGTTGCGGAAGTCAGGGAAACGGCGTACAGTATGAGTTTAGGGCACTGCATCAACAATGGACTTCAAATTGGTAAGATTGTTGCATTCATCATTAGTGTCATGGCAAAGGAATTTTAATTGATTTTCCATCATCAAATACAGAACACTGCTTACCTGTAATGGAAAGATAGCTGTAGGGTACGAAAATAATGTTGAGGAAATGGTTGTTGTATCAGTGATTAGTTTATGAAGTTGATAAGAATGTGTAGCAGTGGACTACAGGGGATATGGCAAAGCAATGTCTGTTGCTTTGTGAATTTGTAACTGTACCTCCTGTCGGAGAAATTTTCTCATTAGTGCCTCCCGATTTGCTAGCAAACTGTGAGTTGCAGTGATTTTAATTAACAGCAAAATATACAGAAACTTAATATTAATCATTTTTACAGCACTAAAGCTATTTGGTTTGAGCATTGTAATGTTTTCCAAATCTTGTCTTGTGGTCGTGGATTACGATACCCTTAGGCCTATGTGTTGTTTGAAGTATTACAGGAGACCAAAGGGAATACACTCACAAATGGATGCATTGTAATTGGCTACAAATAATGCTCCTTACTTTTGTCTTTTAAACTTTTTTGTTTCACTGGGAAAATATTCGTGTTTCGAAAATATTTTATGATTTTTAAATTTGAGTCCATAGCCTATGTTATTGTGATTACTGATGTTCTGTGTTTTCTCATCATTTTACTGATTTCAGAATTTCTCGTTGAACAGTCAGGTTGCAGTGTGCTAGTGCCAGTATTTTCTTCGACATCCTAATGCATTTTAGTGCCTTATAGTATGCGATTATGCATCTGTTGATAACGAGTCACATTGTTGAAATGTAATCCTATATAGACACTGCTACCTGGCAGTATAATCGAGAAGTCATCAATTATGGATGGTTGGTGAAGTTACAAATTTTTGTATCAGCTGAAACTCCTTACAGGGCATTTACGGGCAAGTACAATAAAACTACAGATGCTGGAACATACAGCTGTGTTGTTTGCAATGAGGACCTATTTTCATCAGATACAAAATTTGAATCTGGCTGTGGGTGGCCAGCATTTAATGATGTTATAAACCAAGGCAAAGTTAAGCTTACTAAGGACACATCTCATGGTATGTTTGTGTTATACTTCTTGTGCAGTGTATGAATTAACAGTATATTGATTTTATAGCTGAATTAATCGTAATGATATACAGTGCTTATCAAAAAGATGCTCACAAAAACATAATTCATGAATTACGCTTGACATATGATATATGACTTCTGATGCTTTTCTGCCTTGATCAGATACTCAAGAAAAGGGGTAAACAGAAGGTGAAGAATTTTTTCCTTTGCCTTAAAACAGAGTTTTAGGATACAGATTTTATTAATGTTTTAGTATGGCCTACGTAAAGGTAATAAAACTTAGGAACTTTGGTCTCCAGTTGCATAAAATGGATCAAAATCCCAGTCAGTGTTAACTTGTAACCAACCAGTGGTCTGTCTTCGATAGCAGTGTTCCTATATGTGGCTATGTTATCATACTTGTGTAATTTCAATGACAAGTGGGGTCTGAGTGGAGTGGACATCAATGAAAACACAGTTACATCATAGTTGACTAAAAACAAGTGACATGATCAAGCACAGCTACATAAATAAGGGCCTGTCAACTACAGAACGCTCAGTAGCTGCCACTTGGTGATGACTGGGAAACACTTTGTTAACAGTTCATGAAGTTTGAACCATTTGAGCTGCTTGGAAGCCTGTGATTTTTCAAAAAATTCCCTTGCCGCAAGGCTGTACTTGAGGGAAGAAAAGGTCACCTTTTAGATTAGATTAATACTTGTTCCATAGATCATGAATACGACACTTTGTAATGATGTGGAAAGTGTCCAGGTTATTAAAAGATGTCTGTACAGTATATTACATTACACAAAATATTGCATGACACTAATGTTTAAGTTTTTTTTCCCCATCTTAATTTATATCTAAAAATTCAGCCAATGAGTAGAAGGAGTTGTCATCTAGAAATTCTTTTAATTTATTTTTAAATGTTAGTTGGCTGTCTGCCAGGCTTTTGATGCTGTTTGGTAGGTGACCAAAGACTTCTGTGGCAGCATAATTTACCCCTTTCTGTGCCAAAGTCAGATTTAACCCTGCATAGTGAAGATCATCCTTTCTCCTGGTGTTATAGCTATGCACACTGCTATTACTTTTGAACTGGGTTGGATTATTAACATCAAATTTCATAAGTGATTATATATACTGCGAGGATCCCTAGATCCTTAAATAGATGTCAGCAGGATGACCGTGGGTGGGCTCCAGCAATTATTCTGATTATATGTTTTTGAGCAATGAATACTTTTCTACTCAACGATGAACACATGAACAGTCAGTTTCGTTAAGTAAGCAAAATATGGTTTTTAATTAATTTTACATGGAACAGTTCATTATGTAGAATGATTGTCAAGTTGTTGAGACTCTTACACCAGTCAGGTAGTCAGATTTTTTAAGTTCCATTGGAGTGTAGTCATATTTTTTTAAGTTCCATTGGAGTTTTCACTTGTCTGTCAGTTTGCTGACGCTATAGTGATATTTCATATATGGAACAGCATTGATTATCTAATACTGATAAACTTGAATATTGGTTAAGTAATAGTACTCCGATTAGGAAATTCAAATTGCACAATGTGCCATGTGCAAGTTCTGCTGGTGCTGGACTGGCCGTTTCAGCAGTCCCCTCCCTCCCTTGTCCTTTCCTCCTCCAACCACCGTTGTATCTGTTCCGTGTTGATGTCTGAACCTCTGCTTGTAACAGAGTGAGCTGCTGTTGGTAACTAAAGGTAAACAGGTTGTTACTGGTGTGTTAGAAACATATAGATGAGTTAACGAAAGGTATTAGTGGACCAAGCTTAGCTTGACAGTGGGTTGTTGGAAATGGAATAATAACTATATTAAAAAGAATAGCGATGCCATTACAAAATTTGTGAACATACTTGGCAGTGAAAATTTAAGTGTACACAAAAAATTGATGGAAGTGATAGAAGAGCACAATTTAGACACAGAACTAAGTTAGTAATTGGTTTGTTCTGGCGAGTCCATCATTAGAACTGCAGAGCCACACCAGACAGGTGCTTTGTATCTAAACTGGCTGGGCTGATTAAATTATCTTTAGGACTTAGAACGAGACCAGGAAATTATTCAAGACTGTCTTGAATGAATATAACGTTTAGGACCCCAGCTGTTGAGCATCAACGAGTGATGAAATAATCGCCCTTGTCTGTGCCAATTGCTCCCTTTAAAATGTTGGATATTCGGTGGCACAAAACCTCAAATCTAATGCAAAAACGTAATTTCGACTTTTAGGTGACTGTAATTCTAATGGAATGGCCATTTTGGACTTTTCAAACTGGGCTGTGTAGTCCATTGTGTTGCTTCTGAGAGGTGTGATACAAAATAAAAATGTACAGTCTTGTGTTCAATTGTTACTTTTTGTTTCATGCTCCTAAGAACACCAGTATTTTACCCATAAAATCAGTTATCCTAGTATCCCCATCCCCAGCTGCTTGAGACAACCATTGCTTTACTGTATTGTAATTAACAGACTGTCTTGTTAGCAGACATAGTCAGCTAATTAAAGCCAATGGCTAAAGTGGAGTGCTAACAGAAGATAACTGCAGTAGCTCACTAGCCTATGGAAATTACTTACTAACATTGCTAAAATATTAGACACCAAAGAGAAGAATCATAAACAAAAAACTTGAAAAATTTTCCGTCAGGTAATCGTTTAGTAAAGTCATTACTTGTAATTATTGTGTTAAGTTATTTGGAAAATTGTAGCTAAAAATGTGATAAAAGGGGTATGAAAACTTCAGTAAACTTTATCTACATCTGTATTCCATCACACGTTGTGTAGAGTGTGGTTAAAGGTACGTACTGAACCAGTATCATTCTCTGTCCCTTCTATTAGACTTACATACAGAGGATATGTGGGAATGATATTGTAATATAATGTTATTGTTGTTATGTGCAGTGGAGGAGATAATATTTATTGTGGGTTCTTATGATATGCCCACAGTCAATGTTTTGAGAATAAGCCTGTCTGTAATACCACATTATCTTTACCAAAGTGTCCCACTGGAATTTGTGGAGCATATCCTTTACACTTTTGTTCTGACGAAACAGTCTATTGATGAATGTCACATTTCATCCCTATTTCTTTGTGATGTTCCTAGCTGGACTGACAGGACTGTATTAAGGAATTGGTTGAATAAGTTTTGTTAAATTGGTAACTATCTGATCAGATATTTGTGAAACATGTTGAAGAAACAAGAAGTTAAGTTCTCCATTGTGCACTGGTGACTTACGGATTGCAATTTGTCTCTTGGAAAGAAGACACAATGACAAATAAAAAAGGCTTCAGCATTTTCATTGTATTCTGCTTTACTGTCATGTGTTTACTGGAAGGTTTAATAAAAAACAAGAACCAAGCTGCATTGCATCTTCCAGTAGTTGAAGTTTGGCACCTTGGTTGCTTAATAGTTCCAGTACATGTTTGATAAATCAGTGTGGTCATATGAAATTGGTGATTCAGTTGTATCCAAGGAATTTTTAGGTCCTAAAGTAGTGCAAAATATTGGATTGAATACATTCCATACCTTGAGAAAAGATGACTCAGCATGTAGAAAATTGCTGAGCAAACAGACAAGAATTTTTTTAACAACTGTAGCTCAGATTTCAAAGTTAGCTTAACCACAGCGCCATATTATAATTAACTGTTCAATATTTTATTGTGCCACGTACAAATGTTTTTGTTGTTGGACTTAACAACACACATGTATAGCTAGTACATCACTTTATCGGGAATAATTGCACTACAGGGGAATAATTGCACTACAGGGGAATAATTGCACTACAGGCTTGGAATAGATAGTTGTTGGGATGCAAACAGCCTCTGAATTCCAAATTACGTACTTAAATCTTTTGCATACATCATTGCTTTCATACTCACACACACACCTTTTCATCTGGTTCAGCTGATGATTGAAAAGCTCCAATATAATGCATTAATGTAAAAAATCCAGAAAAATTTACCCATACATTCTACTTTAAAAAAAAAATAGTTCTAAAAATATCAGTCACTTTTCTGTACCCACAGTCATTCCATGGAAAGGTACCACACACTTCTCTTGACATCCATGTGGGGTGGGGGTGTGTCATATTGCAGGGTGTTATTTAAAAACTTCTGTGAACATGGATAAAGTATCCTAACCTGAAATCTTGCTCCCTCACATAGCATAGATCATTATTTGAAGAATGATGTAAAAGTAAAGATAACAACTTGCCATATTGAAGACGAATTGAGTCATTGACATGCACATAAACAAGACTGGAAATTTTGCTTGTTTTTGAACAAATCGTATTTTGAGTTGTGCTTGTGTATGCATCCACATACGTATGCAGCCACACACACTTGTGTAGCTGCATCGTGCCGACAGTGTGTGTACACATTACCTTCACTCATAAGTTATTTACATTCTGCCACAAGTTTCTGTGACCATATTTAAAAAATGAGAATCTCTTGCTTGCAAGGCAATTGATTTGTGCTATTGTAAGTAAATGACTTTTATTTGCTATTGTTTGTTGTAACGTAACAGCAGCTCAATCTTTGTGAATGACAGAATGATTGTGGCTCTTTTGAAGAAACTGTGCTGATATTGGTGGACTGCCAAGCATATGGAAAACATACAGACAGCTGTGCTCAAACCAGGCGACAGTAGTGATATGGAGATTTGCCATAACATAGCCTTAGGAAGTTAATTGTTTGTCGGAGACCATTGACGTGCATTGCTGCTTTAACCTTAATGGAAATATTTTCAGTAAGATAATATGCCACCTCATAAGTCTCGTATGCTAGCGAAATTATATGCATATTATACTTTGAATTGAGGATATTTGTAATAGAGCTGGAATAAAATTCACAGGTGAAGTGGTCTAAGAGTAACAGAAATTGCATAATGCTGAAACATTGTAGGTTTATCCTAGTGGGTTCATTAATTACTTGATTCCCAGAGGACAGTCATTATTTTTCTAAGACATTTCTGATTAACATAAAAGAATTGACATGTGGTTTTCTTTCATTGATGTACATACTGTTTTCATAAGCACTGTATGTGATATGCACCTTTTTGCCAGTACATATCTTAAAGTAGTAAAATTAGATTATTTTTTAACAGTGTTATGCCAACTATTATCATTATGTATGGTCATAGTCCTGCATGTTCCTTGTTATGTAAACAAATTTTATTATAACTTACTGGTGTGCAAAACCTTTTTAGTGGTTATATTTTTGGTGTTGACATAACTGATAAGTATACCATAGAACTGCCAAGTAATTCTTCACACTTATTGCCACAGTTGACAAACAACTTGCTTTGTGATGCTACTGACCAAAGTTGGTAAAGAGTGTATGTATACACATGAGAATGTTTTAATACTTGTCACTTCACAGATGGGATTCTTAATGGGTGCTGGCATAGAAGCTGTATGTGATTATAGAATTGGAGGAGAAAATGCATGTTAGAGAGGAATGGAAACTGAAGACATTGGAGGTGGTGGTTTCTTATTTTGTCTTTTTTCAGATTTCATGGTCTGTTATGCACTTAACTTTCCTTGAGTTGTTTTTGTACATCTGCGGGCTGTAAGGTATTGAAAGGGTGACATTTAATTGAAGAACTGTGACTATTTGGTATTTTTCATCTTTCCATTGTATTAGCTCTGTCAAGGGCCTGAAAGGAACTCCTGAGCTGCTTATCTGGATACTCATCTAAATTAGAAGAAATTTTTTGTCCATACTTTTGAAACTGCATACTGTCAAATTACACCCTAGTCATTTTGTGATGCTTTTGACACTGAAAATCTAGTTCCATCAAACAATAGAAAATCCAGGATCTAATAGATGCAAGAAGCAGCATGACACATCACCACTACATGTCCAGTGACTTAAATTGAAGTAGATCTTAAGTTGATTTTGTTTTGAATGAAATGCATTTTTTCCACATTGCTTCATTTTTAGAAATCATCAAAAGAACCTGAGTTATACTTTGTATAAAATATGCTGTTTGTCCGGCATTTTGTGTTGTTTCATTTGAAACTATAATTGTACTATCTTTTGATCGATGTTATGTAAGTCATACTTAATGTCATCTTGCGGAATTTTCTGGAGCTGTTAACACGAAACAATACTTAAACAGATTCCTCTGGTTGGTGCAGACTGAGCAGATGTTCTAAGTGTGACTAGAAACATTCAGACTGCTCTTTCCAAAGTTATTGTTGATGCACCATTATTATCGTTCATTCTGTACTTGAGATGTATGTTATTCCGTAGTGTAAAAGACCATTATGCGTTAGTGTAGATAAATAAGATTTTGTATTGTGTTTGGAAAAATGAACATGGGAACAAAGGCAGATGTTATCTGTATCTTGGTACATAGCCTGTTTCTTTTGAAGAATGCTCTAGGACCTTGTAGATCAGACACCCTGAGCCTTTGTCATAACCTTCTAGACTTAAGTTTATAAAAAGTATGAAACGCCCCCCAGGATATTGGCACATGAACTGTTTATCAGGAAATGCATTGTGAATGACACAGCTTTGTATGGACAGTCACGTTCCTCTCTCTGTACATGGAAAAAAAGAAAAAGGACAAAATTGGTAATACAGGGACTGGAAGGAATATACATCAACTAACAGAAAAGTGAATACTTTTACTGATATTTTGATTCCTATTCATTATTGAGTTTAATGTTTCTGCACATCATGTATGGAAACAAAAGCCTGTGTCCCTCTCCTCGCTTCCCCTTTTCACTATCTGCCCTCTCCATTCTTCTCAACTGCATACGCATTTCATATCCTGTACAACCTTGATTAATGTGCTTTAATATCAGTTTGGATGGACGATGATATTACTGACATGGTTGAAGAAATGTTGGTAATGTTTCTCATATTTTCACATATCTACAAAAAAATTGTTACAAAATATTTCAATATCGAGCATCAAATTGTGGAAAAAATAAATTTCTAAATGAGTCTCTTTGTTCCCTAATCTTTCTCATCTTACTCTTAGGATTCCTACAGGAGATATACAATAGTCACAGCACAATAGTCACACTTTCTGTATCAATACACTTTCTCTAAAGTTACCTAACAGAACTTTCACCGTTCTTCCTAGAACTCCTATTTAAGTTCCTTGAGCATCTCTATAACACTTCTGTATGGGCTATATATACCTGTTAAGATTCTAGCAGCACGTCTCTGAATTGGTTTGATGTTTGTTGTCTACCTAGTTGATGACTCCAAATACTGGAACTGTACACTAGAACTGGTAGCACGAGCGTCTTTTATGCAATTACCTTGCAGATGTGTTCATTTTCCCAGAATCTTTCCAACAAATCTGTTGTTTCCAGAATGAAATTTTCTCTCTGCAGCAGAGTGTTCACTGATATGGAACTTCCTGGCAGATTAAAACTGTATGCTGGACCAAGGCTGAACTTGGGACCTTGCTTTGTGTGGGCAGGTGCTCTACCAACCGAGTGACTCAAGCACAACTTGCGACCCGTATTCACAGCTTTACTTCCTCCAGATTCAGAATTCTAGTCTCAATCCAGGACTCAGTTTTCATCTTCCAGGCTGTTTCAAATTGTCTTTATTGACGTTTACTAATACTGAATTTCACATGCTAGTCACATGTCATATTGCTTCTGAGTATTACTCCTAAATACTTGTACAATATGATGTGCTCAAGACTTTGATCACTAATCTAGTAATCAGATATCAGGTTCTTTCTCTTTATTGTAGACATTACCTTACAGTTTTCATCAATGAGATCTTCAGTTTTGTGTTTTTTGATACTCCGCCAGATTTTTTTAAAATTTGTCGTTAGTGTTAGTCTATAAATTGGGGTGCAGTTATACCACTCAGCCCTAAATCGTCCTTTCCTTATTGAGAAGAAAAAAGAGGTTTCTTCAAACTTTAGAGCCAAAAAATTTTGTGGATGTTGTAAGCCACACAAGTCTTCGTAAAACAGAAATACCTGAAAGATTTAGTTACTATTGATAATTGGAGGATTGATGTAGCTGTGTATGTAGTGAAAAAATTCTAAAAGCTGAGCATAGTGGTGAATTACCGCTTTCTGTTGGGCACAATATATGCATAGTGTCATACTCATTCTACATTCACCTGCATTCTGCAATATTTCTTGGGTCTTATGGCATGGAATTTCAGTAATTTTGTGTCAACAGCACAGGCATTCAGAACTGATGCTGATTAATCAGTGTTACCAAGTAAAGTGGGCTGGACCTCCAAGAGAGCTTTTCAACCAAATACATTTTAGCCTATTGTATAATATTTATTACAGTTCAATATTGAGCAGCACACTTATGAAATAGTTTTTGTACTATGGATGATCCTAGAAATTTCTGTTTGGCTGCTCATTTATCTTTGTTTTGGTTGGGATTATTTTCAGTACTTCATGTATTTTTAAGTTTTCTACATTGTACACTTAGTTTCAATAGATGAGATTTATGCTGCAAATGATGATCCTATTATTATTATTACTGTTCATGCAATGCTGTAAAAGTTATCAGCAGCCACTACAGTAAGAAATGTATAGGATCCCTGTGTGTGTCTGCAGTGGCTGATACAGAGATCACAGCAGCGTACAAGTTGAAACACAATTCTTAAACAACTGTCCATACAATTTTTTTACTTCATTTTGTGAGGGTGCAACTTTTAACCCCTGGGGAGTCATAAGTGCTACAGTAATGTAGTAGAATGAACTAGAGAATTGGAATCCATATTTAGTTTCCTTTATTGAGTGCTCACACTGCTATACTGCGAGAGATTATGCAGTAGTAAAAGTGATAGACTTGGGGGTTTCAGATATCTGTCCACTCTTCTTGGTACATATCCCCTTAAAACTCATCAGGCAAAAGTTTGGATCAATTCTTCGACAAAGTTCTGATCATTGTTCTCCCTTGTTCTTTTCCAACTGAGCATCTCTATTGACTGTAGACAGCTAAGAAATGAATAAATGTTTTTTATAATTTATTGGAACTGAAACTGCTTATTTATGGAGGATTTGAAATTACTCCATTAGTCAATTTTGCCTAAGTATCATGTTACTTACTATAAATGAAACCGTTTCAGTGTCACCAGGGCTGCTGATTGACAGTTAAATATTGCAGAGACAAATACATAACTGGCTGATCAGACACAACAAAGTTTTGTTTTCAAAACAGGCAGTGTTGCTAATCTTTGTTGGCAATTGGTCTTCAGCAATGTTTGTCTAATTAGAACGCATGTTTGTGGTTTACCCTGTGTGTCCCCTTTAAATGTGCGTGTTTCACATTATGCCTGACCTTTGTGCATAACCTGGTGCATGCATTTTCCTTTTGTTTCTTTTTTTGTTACTGAAACAAACCACTAGTTGCAAGTTGACTTACTTCCCTATAACTGAGATTTCATGTCACTACACTTATCAAAATAACATGGAGTATCTTTCTGTATAATAGCACACAGAATAAACTGCATGTGCAACTAACTTAACATGCAATCAAAATTTCAGTGCAAAATATTTATTGACCAGATACATATTAAATTCTGCTGAGAAATACTGTATAATATTACTCCCATGTAAAATCTTTATCTTTTTGAAAATTGCATCCTCGTCAGATTGGTTATTACCAAAAGAAAAGTAATTTTACTTACAGCCTGTGTAATGTCTTCCCAGTTTTGGTTGCCCTTTGAGCAAACTGTAACTGGTGGTTGGGTTTTCTAACCTTCTTCTGTCTGTGCTTGTTTTCTGCCTGCCTGCCTATACCTCCCTCCGAACTGCAAACCACTACAGTTGGGGGCAACCTTCTGTTATTGGTCGCAAACCCAGGCATGGTGCGTACTGAGGTGACCTGTGCCAACTGTGGAGCTCATCTGGGCCATGTCTTCAACGATGGACCAAAGCCCACGGGAAGAAGATTCTGCATCAACAGTGCTGCACTTAATTTTCGACCACTGCATCAACCAGAGCAGTGAGCTTTGTCTTTCAGCATAGGACAGAAGATGTTTAAAAACCTTATTTCAGAATTTGAGTGATAAGAAAATGAATTTTGATTATGTCTGTGCAGGCACTAGTATGCTTTTGAAATTGATTTCATTGGTTTCACTGTTGACATGAATTGATGTAAATGTAACTGAAACAGTGAATATTCTTTATAGTAAATTATTGGTAATGTGAATCTCTAACATACTATTCATTTGACATTTATATTGTATGGCATTTGACACAAGCTTTGGCGTTGTGAATGTTTTACAGTATTTTTGGAGCATATATTTTGGATGTCTTATTACATATGCAATTGATGTTTTAAGTGCCTGGCGCTTTGTTACCTGTGACTTTGCAGAAAGTGCACATTTTTTATTCGAAGGTTGGTTGCAGAAAATCTTGTATTGTACAGGAAAGTCTTTTTCCAAACCTATTGCCTTTGTGCAGTAGTACTGCAAATAAGTACAAACAGACGTAACCTTATTGAGATATTGCAAACACCTTTCTCAAAGTAAAATGTTAATCTTGGAACAGTTATTTTCATTGCCTTATGTGTCAGTTACTATATTTTCTGAAGGAATTAATGTTATTTTTATTATGATTTTCTTCTGAAATCAGATCTTGACACTGTGTACTGATCAAACTGTTTTTCACTGTGATATAACCAGAGTTAAGAGGCCTATTTTAGATAGCTCATGGTAAGCAAATGATTCCATTTTTGTTTTCGAATAAAATTGCTCTCAAAGATAAATGGTTTGACTGCTGTTGATATAAAGAAAGAAATATATATACATGGTTCTTACACTATAACTGTTAACTCCGTTAACTGTGTTGTCAATACACCATTAATTAAAGAGTGTGCATTACGTATGGAAAAGGTTGTTCTGTGATCTTACTCAGTTGTGACTGTAGTGCGAACCATAATAAACTTAAGAGACTTTTACTTTGTTGTATGTGTTACTAGCTGATCTCTTACTGGGCATGCTCAGTGTTTGATATGATAATGTGTAACTGCATATCCCCCTAACCCTTACATAAATACACACACTGCTCCATCAGTGTTCCACTAATCTCAGTTTAGCATAATTTTTGTTGTTTTGCTTGATTTGCTTCATTTTCCTAGCATCTGCTCTGCTTTGTATTTTCATTGTGCAGAATTTTTCATTCAATATTTGATTCTTTTTTTGTTTCATCTAAAATATTCTTGACACTTTCTTATACAGTTTAATTCCTGCATTGTGTGATAATATCTTATTTGTATGTACTAATTGGTTCCTTTTTATAAGCTTGACAGTATGGTATTATTTTCTTGTCCAACATCCTCTTTTCATCTCTCAGTTTTTGTATGTCATTTCTGTCCAGTTTCTTAAGAAAATCTTAATAGCGCAGTGAACTTCAAGAGAAATGTAAACAGAAATTAGTAGTGCATTCTGTTAAAAATGTGTTGACTGTATTTATTAATTATATCTTTTTTTACATGAGGTGTTTGACAAGCACATGCTGTAATACATTAAGGGAGCAAACACAGTTTTTCCCTTCCCCTACCAGTATGGTTAACCAGTCTGTGATCTAAGTGTCTTTCCATCAGATATTTTATTTACTGCACTTTTTCTTGCAATTCCTAAGTGAAATGTTAAGTGCTTCATTCTTCTTAAACTATTATATAATTTTTCACCTTTCGTTTATTTATGAGCATCATAACACAATTTTTCCATGTATGTTTTATTGGCTACCATTCTACATATCAATCAGTCAGCAATGGCTAGAACTCCTATTTCTCCTAGAAGTGAAACATGCTGGATATTTTCATGGCTATATTTTTTTTTGGAAATGGGCATTAAATGTAATTGCCATGTATGCTCTTGTGTGAAATCACTGCCATGTGACACTTCAATGTAATGAATATCAAAGTAAATCTGACTGAGCTTTGCAGCTTGACAGGGGAGTAATTATGCTTAGTACCTGCAAAAAAACTGTTTTATGTATGGCTATAAACCATTATGCTAGATTCACACTTACTGAGTGTATATATTTGGATAATGTAAAGAAATGATGTATTTTGAAGCCTCTATCATCAAATGAAGGAAAATGTTTGCATTGCTACAGCAATTGAGCATATACAAGCACATGGTTGAATTGTCTGTAGTTAATATTTTCATTTTTATATGGAGATTACTCAGTCTTTTATTTTAAGTTTCTTGCAGCAAACTTAGTGTTTTTGCTATATAATATATTGATGGTTAACAGCTGTTGGGGCATAATCCACATTTATATGGAGACGAGATATTTACTTCCAAAGTTTCAGCCTTACAGAAAAATCAATATGGGTGATAATAAACGATCTTTCTTTTAGTGCAAAAATAAAAGAATCTCAAATGTTCCACTATTTTTGTTTTTACATAAATGGAACTACTTAAACCATTTTAATAATAACTGCTAATTGATTGATTGATTGATTTCTTTATTAATCCATGTAACAATTTACATTGTGTGGATTTCGTCAGCAAAATCATATACAATACAATATACCTACAATTATACACATAAAATTTGTATTTACACACATTTTTGAGGTATCTTAAGTTAGTTTTAGATATGTTTTGTCCTATAAAACTTCTTGAACAACATTTTTTTGCAGTTGGCAAGTCACTAACACACTTTACAGGAAACAAAATTGATTTATTCAGATCCATCTATGTGGTCACCATAATGTTGTTTTTAGCTATAAGTTTTTATAAATCAATCATGGTGTATTGGAGGTATACACTGAAGAGATATCGAACATCATCTTTTCTTTCACAGTAACTCTGCTTTCTCAGTAAAGCAATGGTATAGAATCCGTTTGAGTGCTTAGTGACTAGACTTCACAAATTTACACCTATGAATGGAGAAACTTCTTTCAAATTATATGCAGTAAAAAGGCTCTTTAGTTAATCCTTTTACAGTTTTAGTCAACCAATAACGAGGCAGTTTATTTTGTCTGTATTTACTGATATATTCTTTCTGTTTCTGATAAGTGCTCTACTCACTTTGTTGAGCACAAAGTTTGGTTTCTGTGTCATAGATATGCAGTCATGTGGATTGAATATATGTTGGCTGTGAATATTTTCTCTTCATATTACACCAAAATCTGTTACGTAAGTTGACACCATGGCTAGGAGGCAAATGATAGTAGCAGTGACACTTTTCTGTCTCTTATATTCCCTCCACACGAACTGCTGTACAAATTATTGTGTGTCCTGCATTTCTAACTTCATCAAGAATCTCAAGTTATATACTCAGAACGGACATTTATAATAAGCCATACCTATTGTTAGCACTGGGGATGGCAAAGTTTCCTGCAAGTCAAACACGAATACTTGACAAATACCATTAATTGATTTTGCTTCCAGGACATTCCTTTACTTTGCTTCCTAGACCTATCCCGGTTTTGCTTCTTCATTACGTCTGCTTGGATACTATTCTGCTATTCAAGGTCTTCTTTTTATGTGCTTTTTGACAGTAAATTCTGTTAGCAATCATGTTTATCATGTTACTGACAAGTATCATGCACCAGGTGATGGAATCGCAGAACCTCTTACAAACAGTATAATCAACCCCCTTTTTCATCTTATAGGAGTTAAGTTCTTGTTGTGCTGAGGTGATAAATTTACTTTAGTGTAACTCCTTTTTGTCTGTGACACTTTTATTCGGTCTGTTCTGAAGATATTTTTCTTTGCGCAATCCATTTTGAAATTGCTAGCAGATATATGCTCTCAATTTTCTCATGTGATACCTTACCACCACAGTTTTTAGGACAACTGCAGAATTTTGTTGAACAAGATTTAGCTGGAACAAGCTTACCAATTGTCACTGTATACAGTTCACCACTCTGAAACTTCAGTTCACCACTCTGAAACTTCAGTTCACAACTCTGAAACTTCAGTTCTCTCACATACTTTTTCTAAATGATCAGATTTGATACTTGTTTGTCTCTCTTGTTTTTTCTAGGATGAATTACTTCATCTTGTGATGGTCTGCTGTCTCCTAATGGGTCATAATCCCTGTCTGTCTCTGAATAATCAATATTGGTGTCACCAGAGTTCAAACTTGTATCTGAAAATACCAAACATAACATGAAAAAGCACACGCCAAACATGCTTAATCCATATATTTAGTTACATCTTAATCTGGTTATTGCAGGCATATGCAATTTCCAAGTGTCAGGCTTGAACTGTACCTTTTGCAAAGTGTGGGCTCGTCTCCTCTTGGGTTTTGCCACCTCATTGGTGGGACCTCCAGCTAGTTCAATATTCTCTTGCATAGTATCTCCCATTTTACTTTAAAGTTCAGGCATTGTTGTATGGGTTAGGCATCAGTGATGTACTAAGAGACAGTTGCATTTTAGTTTCAGAACTGCTTCATAATGAACACAGATCTCAATGCCTTGTACATCATTAGGCATTTCTGATAGTGACAGAATTGGCATTTCCCCACGAAATTGCACATTGATGTCATAAATTGGAGTTTTGTGGGTTAGGTACCTGTGGCTTTAGCTGTCCATATTTTATATCAAAGACTGTTGTGAAAAATACTCAGAAATACTTAGTTTTTAACAGATCTCAGTGTTTATTTTAGAAAAGATGTTCCTTCCTCACAGATATTGATACTTCTGAAAATCTTGTATTTTCTGATACTGTATTGTTATGTACTTAATAAATTGATTCAGAAAATCAGATTGCAGTTTAGCCCTCCCTGAGAAAAAAATGCCTGTTTTCGCCCCATGGGATTATAAGCATTCAAGTTACGTTGACATTAGGGAGTGAGACTAAGAATTTTAATGAAATAAGTGAATGTTTACAAATACTATGTTGCTTTCCATGTCCATTCCTCCTCCTCCTCCTCCTCCTCCTCCTCCTCACAGTTTCTGAAGTTGATTATAGTCTTATAACAATGTTCCTGCCAGTTGAGTTTCTCTTTAAGTTTTGCTGTGCTATTTTAAAGGCATTTTTGAGAGGTACACAAATGACTAAGAACTTTACGGTGCAGTGTAAATTCTAGCTCTGACAAGTTAATCAAATATAAATTTGAATTTTAATGTGCATTTATTATTTGAATACTGATTCTGTTCTTCACAAGTTGTACAGTTTGATTTGAAACATTTCTAATGTAAGATTTTAAATAGAATTAACATGTACCAACATTACTATAGTTAAAATTATCTCTTATATGAAATAAAACTGCTTTCTGTGCAAGTTACACCTGTTACAAGAAAACAATAAGTTACTTCAGTTAAAATATTGCGCCTAAGAGAGTTTTTTGTGACTAATTATATTATGTGCTGTAAATACATGAGAGAACAATATCTGGAGAAATATTTTCCTTCTGCTTATTTAATTTATGTATAAATCTAAATGTGAATTCATTTTTTCCTGTTGTGTTAATTGATGTATAACATGTAGTGCAGATTCTGAAATGTTAACTCAGGAGATAATGACATTCGTTTAAGTGGTGTTTTGCTTGTGTCAGTCTGTTTGCGAGGCACTAAAGAAAGTAACATATTTTTGTAAGAATGATGTACTACAATTTTAACACATAACAAACTAGTCAGTAATGAGACATAAGAATTATCTAAATAAAAACTTTGTTACTAAAGTTTGTATGATTACTGAGTGTTGTGAAATGTTTGCGTGAGTTTATATTATCTAGAAATGAGCAAATTAGTGGACTGCTCTGTGGTGACTGCTTGTTCCAAGAATGCGTAATTCATTCCATGCTGTGTCTATCAGAACTGGTGTTGGAGGAGGCAAATTAATCAATGTATACATCTAGGAATATAATCAGTCTGTAGCTTGCATGTCCCTAATTCCACAGACAAGGTGTCACAGTTTGTGCTATATGAACTGTCAGTCTAGATGTCTTCTGCATGTGCAGACGTTTGAATGAGAAGGCCTTTGTGATGATGAAAATGAGCTTGGGTGGCTTGTTTTCTCTGTGGGCATCCAACTGTTAATCAGATGTGATCTCCAGTTGATGATAGGATTGTTCTAAGTATGTATTGTGACTTTCGTCTCTACCAAAGTTATGTTTGTGAAGGATGTCATGGTGCACCATTGTTTGTACGCCACGTTCAACTGGGTGTCGCCTAATAACTGGCTGGCGGAAGTGGCTGGCAGATCAGTCAGTCCTAAAACATCCTATATATTCATTTGTAGCACATTTTGGCATTCAATCCAACCTTCTTTGTGACAACTGGTTTCTGCAATGTGAATTTTCATTCTCCATTAATATGATGGTCTAGCCGGAGATAATCAGTGATACATATACAAGATCTGTTCAAAAAATTCCGGAACTTTGTCAACAGAAATTTTCTGTGCTTACCTTTTACTTATTGTGCATGGTCTCCTTCGAAGTATTCTCCTCCACAATTGATACGCTGCTCCCAATGCTGTTTCAACTTCCAGAAGCAGTTGTGGTGTGCTTCTTGCTGGATTGCACAAAGCACCGTGTTTGAATTTTATTTTATCTTGTCTGTTGTTACAAATATTCATCCTTTCAATGGGGTTTTCAACTTTGCCAGGTATGGAGAGTACAGAGGATGAGACAGCTCATTGATTTCGTTTTTTGTGCAATAGTCATGCACCAACAGGGATGAATGTGTGGATGCGTTATCGTGATGCACAAACCATGAATTGTCTTACCACATTTCAGACCATTTCCTTCTCAGGTTTCCTCACAGGGGTCACATGTCCTGATAGTACCACCGATTAACAGTTTGTCCTTGTGGCACGAATTCATGACGAACTAATTCTTCATAGTCAAAGAAAACTATGAGTATGGCTTTGACACTTGATCTGGCCTGATGAGCTTTTTTGGTCTTGGAGAACCTTTCCCCGAATCTTTGTGATGATTGAACATTGGCCTCAACATCGTAAATGAAGACCCACGTCTTGTCACCAGTTATGATTCTTTTAAGGAACATCTCGTTATCATTTGTGTGATCTAAAGGCTCCTCACAGATTCCTAGGTGAAGGTCTTTCTGGTCTTGATTTACGAGCTGTGGATCAATTTGGCAGCAACATGACGCATTCCAAGCTGCTGTGTCAGGATTTCATGACATGATTCAACTGAAATGTTACATTCTTCTGCAATCTCTTGGACAGTCAATCTTTGATTGGCATGCACCATTTCATTGATGTTCCTTACATGAGCATTGTTGGTAGATGTTGAAGGGCATCCTGAACCGGGGTTGTCTTTAATTTCTATCTGGTCATTTTTAAACTGTGTGAACCATTCATAACACTGAGTATGGCTTAAGCACTCATCACCTTAGTCTTCGTGCTTCATTTGGTGTGTGTCTATAAAGGTTTCCTTGAATTTCACACAAAATTCAATGCAGACGCATTGCTCCTCTAACTCTGCCGTCTCGAAATTCGCAAACTATGCAACACTATGTTTTACTCAATACAGTGCTGAACAATAACTAACAGGCATACAGCAATGGAACTTCCAACAGCTACACATTAAACACAGGCGTGTGCAGGGATGCCAGCAACATTTCGCTCCAATGTACCATTGTGAATGTTCCGGAATTTTTTGAACAGATCTCATACTATATGGGGTGTCTGTTCTTTCAGACATGTCTGAAGGAACAGGCATCTCATGTGATCCAGCCACCATACAAATACTATTCAAAGGTCTTCATTGACATTAGCCAAATTTGGGCATTGAAATGAATCGGTGACAAGAGGTGAAAATTTGTGCTGGACGGGCACTCAAACCCAGATCTCCCACTTGTGTTAAGTTACCTCAACTTGAACATTATTACCATACCCCTATCTCCAGAATGTACACATTCATGTCACATGTGGACACGTGGTAGAGTAAAGAAAGTTAAAACATGTCATAGTTAACAATGAAATTGGTTGAATCTGTAGTTGATGCAATTGTAGATTTTAGTGGCTTTCACACATAAAAGGTGTTGGTAGCTTAGCTTTGGTGAACATGTGTCATGGAAATGATGGCACTTGTCAATTTTCCTGTGCAGGTGCCAGTAACTCTGAAAGTGAAATGCACAAACTGCCAGTAAGTTACAAGGTCTTATATATTCATTCCTCATTCAAACGCACGAATGTCAGAAATTTTGCCACTCTGCAAGGTAGAATTGAAACCTGTCTGTCACAGCTGGCAACAGAAATCTGTGCTCAGGAGAGCTTGGAATGTTTTTCAGCACATAATTGATTATGTAGCTAACAATAAACCACTGTGCTAGATGGCTTGTGTATGTCATTTGTGAATAAATAAGATTGTTACTGAGTCAATGGGCACCAAAATATATTTCGAATCGAGGAAAAATGTAAGCATGTCCCAGGCAAGTGACTCCCTCGTTGATTTACTGCTTTCTGTGGAAGTATCAGCCTGTTAAGAGAAAGAATTTTGGTATGTAAACACGCATGTAGTGGAAATATTATTCTGTAGGTGACATTATTCTTGGGTGGCATTTTCTGTTGTAATACATGAAAACATATTATGAAAGAGGTGGCACGTAACAGGAAAAATTGTAGGACTGACTGGGGATTGAACGTAAGACAAATTTTAGTCTGGCTTATACCCTCTGAGCCACACACATTATGTATGTAAAGAAAAACTTCGTGTTAAAAAATTTGCCAGTGTTTAAATTGTACTTAATTTCAATGAAACAAAATAATGTTAACCAGTTACCAATGTAAAGAAATGTGATTTTATATTACAGTGTTGCAAAAATGAAAACTTGTGCTCATTCAAAGAATGAAGCGTGATGTTAAGAACCAGAGATCATTTTATCTGACACACATTTTAAGAAATATTGGAGAATTAGTTACAGTTATTGCAGTAATTTGTATACAAAATAGTTATTGTCCTGCAAATGAAGTTACAGCACTGCTGATGTAGCATAGATTTGATAGCAAGGTGTTATAGTTGGACTCAACAATGTTATAAATGAATGTTAGCAGTCATTGTAAGATAATACTCTTAAATGCCTAAACTATATACCTTCTCCTGGGCACAATGTTCTCCTCAGACCAATCACTGACAAATTTGAAATGCATTATGTCCACATTCGTATAAAAATATACACATAAGCAAATTTCAATAGCTTTGATAAAGAAAAAAAATTATAAAATTTTACCTTTTTTTGGTAGAAATACATATGCAATTTTCGGCACCTTTAACTATCTATCTCTGTCTCAGCTTGAACAAAACATTTGAAAATTTTGCTGTGTATATTTGTTGCACTCTGAGAAATGCATAGGCCACATGCCAATGTATATCACAGATGTCCTGAGAAAAGTCAAACAGTGGATAATCCAGGATGGAGTATGGCAGTATTATGAAAAGGTTAGTTGCTACTCACCATACGGCAGATGCTGAATCACAGATGGGCACAGCAAGAAGACTGAGAAAGTAAGCTTTCAGCCAACAAGGCCCTCATCGGAAATAGACAACATACACACACTTGCGCAAACACAACTACCCACACATGACCACAGTCTCTGGTTCTTGAGGCCAGACTGTGAGCAGCAGCACATGATGTGAGAAGCAATGAGTGGTAAGGAGGAGGTTGGGATGGGAAGGAATAGCAGGATAAGGGTGGAAGACGGTAAAGTGCTTCTTGTGGGAGCATACAGGGATGGTGTGGAGAGAGGATAGGGCAACCAGGTGCAGTTGGGAGGTTAGACGGAGAGTGGATTGGGGGGGGGGGGGGGCTTAGCTGAAAATGGGGGAAGTAAAAAGACTATGGCTGCGTTGGTGGAAGAGAGAACCGTGTCGTGCTATAATGGGAACAGGGAAGAGGCTTATGGGTAAGGACAATTATAAATGAAGGTTGAGGCCAGGAAGGTAATGGGAACATAGGTTATATTGCAGTTCAGAAAAGCTGGTGTTGGTTAGAAGGACCCAGATGCCACAGGCTGTGAAGCAGTCACTGAAATGAAGAATGTAGTGATGTGTGGTGTGCTCAGCAAATAGGTGGTCTGGCTGTTTATTGACCACAGTTTGTTGGTGGCCATTCATGTGGACAGACAGCTACTTGGTTGTCACGCCCAGTAGCATGCAGCACAGTGGTTGCAGCTTAGCTTGTAAATCGCATGACTGGTTTCACAGGTAACTCTGCCTTTGACGGGATAGGTGATGCTTGTGACCGAACTGGAGTAAGTGGTGTTGGGAGGTTGTATGGGACAGGTCTTCCATCTAGGTCTATTACAGGGATATGAACCATGTGGCCAGGGTTGGGAACAGGGGCTGTGTAGGGTTGGGCGAGGATATTTTGTAGGTTCAGTGGGAAGCAGTGTATCACTGTGGGAGTGGTGGGAAGGATAGTGAGTAGGACATTCCTCATTTCAGGGCACGACAAGAGATAGTAGGAACCCTAGTAGAGAATGTGATTATCTTGCTCCAGTCCTGGGTGATACTGAGTCACGAGGGGAATGCTCCTCTGTGGCCAGATGGTGGGACTTCGGGAGGTGGTGGGCGGGAAGGCACAGGAGATCTGTTTTTGTACGAGGTTGGTGATCAGGAAGCTTGCTTTCTGACAGTCTTTTTGCTGTGCCTATCTAAGACTCAACATCTCCACTTTACCAACTGTCCTGTCCTGAGAAAAAGATATATAGCAGTCATGAAATGGAGTTTCTGGGAAAATGACTTTAAAGATTAAACTTACATTTTCTTCTATTACACATTCTCAGAATGCTCCTTGATATCCTCTTTGTCCTGCAGACATGCCTTGTAACTTGTTCGCTTTTGTCTAGTTTCCATTGCTAGATCCTGATCAGAAATTTCACCACTAGACTTACAATGTTGAATTACCTCGAGAATGGTTAGAGTGGATATACCAGCCCTGAAGCCCAGACGTTGTAACACTTTCGCTCTCCCAGTGTTTCCGTTGCTAAAAACAATTACAGCATTATTTGTTAAAAGTTTTACCACAGTAGGTAATGAAAATGTCCTGTGGCAGTCATGGGCACCCATACAATAGCTTGCAGGGAAGGGTGGGGGCTTGACCTGGGTATGGAGTTTTTTTTAATATTTCAGAAGATGAATGGTGGCTTGTAGCCATATGAAAGTTCTAGTTCTTAAAAAACTACATAATATTGACTTTTAAGTAATTTACTTGAAAGAAGAGCATCTGAATAAAGTATGTTTTCTTTCCTTTCCTGAGATTTGGAAGGGGGGGGGGGCGCACAACCCCCTTGCCCTCGGGTAGGTGCACCCTTTGGGGGCGGGGGGGGGGGGGGACGCAGCATTTCCAGATACGCACATTCTGAGACTAATTTGAATCCTGAGTTTTGCTTGCCACACTTGTTTAGTATGTAGGGATTTACCAGGGACTTAAATGTGGATTAGATATCATTTATTACATACTCAGGAATGTGGTTTTGCTTGCCAAAAGCATACAAGGACGATGAATGTCCACCTAATGCCACAGACAATTGCTAAAGGGGGCATGACTGGAAAACACTGAACAACATAGATTTTTATTTTATGTTACCTCATTTTTTAAATTTGTACTGTCAGATGGTGGCAGCATCATTAAAAAATAGATTTTAATTTTCATTATGTCTCATATGAGTTTGAAGATGAAACTTTGGCTACACATGTACTCCTGCCCCCCTCCCCATCCCCTCCCTTCTTAAATAATTCGTTGTTGTAGGGGCAACTGGATGACTGTCTGACTTTGCAACATAAGGCAACATGGCCTTGCCATGTTAGTACTGCAAATCTCTGAAAGCAAGAGGGAACTATTGCCATTACTTTTCTCAAGGGCATACTGTCAAAGTGTCTAGAAAATGAAGTTGACAATAAGTGAAAAATGTATAAACTGGAATGGTTAGAGAATTAATAAAAGGCAGTAGAAAGCATGCATGACAAAAGGAAAGGTAGTTGTTGCTTGTAAGAATAGTAGACATGTGGAGAAAAGAGAAACAGCTGTATGAATATCAAGAACTCAGATGGCAAGCCAGTACTAAATAAAGAAGGGAAAGGTTGGAGGAATGTTTTCAAGTGATATGAACGTGACTATGTTACAGAAAAGGAAGACAAAGTAAATGCAGATGAGATGTGAGAATGGTACTGGAAGAAGAAGGTGATGGAGCACTAAAATGTAAGTTGAAACAAGAGCCCTGGAGTAGACCATTTCCCTCAGAATTACTGAAATCCATGAGAGAGCCAACCATAATAAAACTATTCCACATGGTGTGCGCTATGTATAAGATAGAATATCATGATTTCAAGAAGAATGAACTAATACATTTTTTTTTAAAGGCAGGTGCTGACAGACGTGAATATTAAAGAACTACGGTTTCCAAGTACGTGCATGAATTATTTATCACTGAATGGAGACTCGTCGAATGTGAGCTCTGCAAAGAGCAGTTTGGATTCTGGAGAATGGAGAAACACGGCAATACTGACTCTCCAGAAAAAATGAACAAATGAGATCTTATGTGGACAGCATTTGCAGACTTAGAGGAAATGTTTGACAATGTTGACTGGAACACACTCTTCGAAATTCTGATGGCAACAGGAATAAAATATAGGGAGCGAATGGTTGTGATGTCTTTAACTATGTTTGGCAGAAAATCACAGAGCGAAATACAGTATATTGGAGTAAAAATAACTTATTGCTCCTTTCTTTATTGCAACCAAAAGTTACACCGTAACAGTAACAACAAAACAAAAAACACAGATATAATTTTATGTCACAGAACACGGCTACACACACAATAAATATCTGGCGCACTCACACGATGAAAACTGAAAATGAAGCCACTAAAAAAACTCAATACAACAAGCTCACTGCTGTCAACAGGTTATCTGTAACTTGAACGGGAACTAGACTGCAGTTGTAAGAATTGGGTGTAATAGGGAAGCTGTAGGTGAGACGGGCGTGAGACATGATGTAGTGTATCCCTAATGTTATTCTGTCTGTACACTGAGCAAGCTGTATAGGAACCAAGAAGAAGTTACAAAAGGTAATTTAAGGCAATGAAAACAAATGATAACTTTAGAGTTTTGATGTAGAGATATTGTAATTCTATTGAAGACCACAAAGGGCTTCAAAGGGTAGATTAATGAAATGGTTAGGGATGTGAAAAGAGGTTAGAAGATAAACATCAACCAAAGTAAAAGTAGGATAATTGAACATGGTTGAATTACAGAGGATGTCCAGAAAGTAAGATCCATTGGTGTTATCTTCCCCATAGCACCTCGACAACTGCAGTTCACTGCATACATGGTAGTTGCTTTGAGTCAAAGTGAGGAAGATGACACCATTTTGAGTTTTTGTGGTTTTTACTGTATAGTATTCATTCATAATGGCAAAGCTGATAGAAAATTTGTTGGAGTAGGTGTCTAGTTCGTTTTCTGACTGTGAAGAACACTACACCAGTTGACTTTCATCAACAGATTTGTGAGTTTATGAAAGTAAATGAAATGATTGATTCAGTTGTAAGGAGATGAGTGTGACAGTTCAGTGAATGATGTGATTCAGTGCATGATGATGAACAGTAGACTTATATGTTTGGTGAGTGAGGATTAAATTTGTGCAGTTGAAAAAGTTGTAAAGGAAAACTGTAGGTTTTTGTAAGAACTTTCCACAAATTTTAAGATCAGATCTTCATGAAGTTGTTTTTGAAAAAACTGAATTTTCCAAAACTGTGCACATTGGGTGATTATAGTTGTTGAAGAGCAGCACAAAAAATGATGTCCAGCCAGTACACTTCACTTTTCAATGTTCAATGCATTACAGCAAAGATGTAGGCGATTTTCCAAGTAAGATAGTGACTGTGGACGAGTCTCAGGTTTCCTTATGAATCCCTCAGTTGAAATGACTATGGAATGGAGGCAAACTGAGCCTCCAATAAAAACTAAAGTGAAGAACTAAAGCAATGCTAATCTTTACCCTTCAAAAAGTTATGTGCACACTCTTTGTGGAGAGGCACAGTATTCTACTGGTGCCCTTTTTTTACTGTGAGATGAAACAATCCAACTGAGGCACAATAAGGTGTGGATATTTGAACTATGTACATTTCATGATATTGATGAAGAAAAATATTTATTGAATGCATGCAAAATATACATTAATACTGAATGTGCACCACAGATAAGCCAGTGAAACAGACATGTCCAAAGAGCACATACGCACTGTGTGTGTGTGTGTGTGTGTGTGTGTGTGTGTGTGTGTGGCCTGCACACAACAATCAAATCACACCTTCTTTCACACAGACCCCCTCGGCTCCCTCTCCAGTAAAACAGATATCTGGGAATGTAGGGGATTTTGTTGTGCATTTGACAATTAGCCTTTATACGAACTTCTGATGGTTGTTGTCGAAGTGGGAAAGTTGTCCAGGCCAGGTGATGACTGGAATTTGAAAAGTTTTTTCAAGTCTATAAGACTGAAAACTGTCACCCCAGTGAGTTCACTTGGAAAATCTTTGATACTGAATACAAGACAGCAGTGGGATAAGGTATTGGCCTTTAATGCATGGTAATCGCTGCATATTCTCCGTGCTCCATATCTCAATCAGATGCCCAGGCACAGTGCATATGTGACAGTGGTTTTTGGACATGTCTGTTTCAGTGATTCACTTGTGGGGTGGGGTTGGGTCGACTTCCTTCCCTAATCCGATGAGACCGATGGATGACCTTGCTGTTTGGTCTCTTCCCCAAACAACCCAACCCCACCCCACAAGTGAATCACTGAAACAGACATGTCCAAAAACCACTGTCACATATGCACTGTGCCTGGGCATCTGATTGAGATATGGCGCATGGAGAATTTGCAGTGATTGTTGGAATTCTGTAATACATTTATATCGGATATGAGAAAGTTCCAGAACATCATTCTAGAATAAGTTATATCGAGTATGTTCGAGAAGTATCGATTGTGGTGACAGCTATGTTTGTGTATATATGCGTGAGTGATGCGGCGCAATAGATAGTCTTCGTGTGTCTTTTGTAAAGTGAACATATGTATATTTTAATAAAGTATTTTATAAGTAAAAGTGTGAAGGTGATTCAAAACATGGTAGCAGAGCGTGGTTATTGAAAAGAAAAGTAGAAGTTAAATGTATATTGTGGCCGTTGCATGTTATTCAGAAAGTTCGACATGGCTGATATAACTATTCCTGTATTTGATGGCGAGGACTATGGGAACTGGAAGCAGGGGATAAGCATGTACCTAAAAATGAAGAAATGCCATACAGTGGTTACGAGGGCAAAAGTGAGCTCAGACAACGAAACGTGGGATGAAGAGGACTTGAAGGCTATCAACTATATTTATGGTGCAATCACAAATAAGCAACTAGAATTCGTGAGTGACAGAGAAAGTGCTTTCGAGATCATGAAGAAATTTGATGAATTATATTCGAAAGAGTCTACAGCCCTTCAAATATTATGCAGAAACAAGTTGGACAAATTGAGGTTAAGTGATTACAGTGATACGGCGACATTTTTCAGTGCATTTAAAAAAACTGTAAATGAGCTGAAATCTGCAGGCGCTAAAGTAACGGAAAAGGAGAAGTTAAATTATATGCTGCGAACGTTACCAGAGTCAATGAGCTATATTGGGGACTTAGTGGACGTCTTGAAGGAAGAGGACCAGACAGTTGAATACGTTAAAAGTAAGATTCAATTATTGAATGCAAAAACTGGAAATGAAGAGGTAAAATCAAATGCATTTCACACAGAAAGAAAATTGAATTCAAGAAATCAGGAGCAAGTATGTTATCGATGCGGCAAAGCAGGTCACCTCAAACGTGATTGTAACCAGGGAAGAACAAGTAACAGAGGCACATGGCATCGTGGAGTACATTTTCAAAGTAGCGACAGAGGTAATGGAAATATGCAGCGTGGAGGCTATAGCAATGTACAGCGTAGAAATTACGGCAACATGCAGCGTGGAGGTTATGGCAGCAGGCAACGTGGTCGAGGAGAGCAGCATGGTTTTAGCAGCGGTCGGCATCACAGCAAGCAAGGTTACCATCAGAGTGATCATGGTATGAGTAGTTTTATAACAGAGGTTAATTCTATGATAGGTCAAAATAGAACAGTAGAGTCAAGTAACAACAATCAAATTCAAATCAATACAGTGGCTGTACTGATCATGTTATTAATAATGAGGAATATTTTTCTAAGAGTATAACTTTAAAACAACCTATAAATGTAAAAATTGCTGATGGAAAAATTTTGCAAGCTACTAAAGTTGGTAATGTAATTAGTAATTTTCCTGTCTATGATCAAATGGCTCCAATTAATATGCGAGATGTTTTCTTTGTAAAAGACATAGACAAAAACCTGATCAGTTATGCCAAAAATTACAGATAATCACAAAATTGTATCGGTAGGGAATAATGCTAAAATTTTTGATAAAGCTAATGGATTGATTGCGATTGCATGGAAAGAGAGTCGGTTGTATAAAATGAGTAGTACTATTAATAAAGGAGAAGTTAATGTTAATGTTATGAGTAAAGACAATAATATCACAACAAAAGAAAAATGGCACCGCATTTTGGGACATGTTAATTTCAATTATCTAAATACTTTATGTAAACATCAATTGTTAGATGGGGTTCCTTCAGAACTAGAATCAGAACTTATGAAATGTAAAATCTGTATCGAAAACAAAATGCAAAATGTTCCTTTTAAAAATAATAGAACCAAAGCAAAAGAAATCTTAGAAATTGTTCACACAGATCTAAATGGGCCTCACTCAACTACTGGAATGCATGGGGAAAGATATTTTCTTTCTTTCATTGATGATTACAGTAAGGCAGCTCGTGTTTACACCATAAAATCTAAAGATCAAGTATACAATTGTTTTGTAGAGTATATTAATGAAGTTGAGAATCTCACTGGGAAAACTGTTAAAAAGATAAGATGTGACAATGGGAAGGAATATTTAAATGAAAATGTCTATGAATTTGTGAGACAAAAAGGAATTGTATTGAATGCTTGTCCACCTTATGTGCATGAGCTTAATGGTACTGCTGAAAGGTATAACAGATCCATCATGGACATGTTTCGGTGTCTGCTAGCCGAAGCGCGAGTAGACACAAAATTTTGGCCTGAAGTGGTTTGTGCAGCAGCGTACCTCAAAAACAGCACTTTAGCTAACACCATTGAAAAGAAAACTCCTTATGAGATATTACTGGGGAAAAGACCTAATGTTAATCATTTGAAGTTGTATGGGAGTAGAGTTTTTGTAAGAGTACCTGAGCAACTGAGGAAGTCGAAATGGGATAGGAAAGCCGATTTGGAGGTTTTAATGGGTTATTGTGAAGTAGGCTACAGAGTGCTAATAAATAATAAGATAGTTGTTGCTCGACATGTGGACATTGTTGAAAGTGGTGTTAAATGTATTGGGTTTAAAGATTATGATTCAGTAAGTGAATATTCTAGTGATTCTGAACACGAAAGTATAGAAAATGAAACTGAACTAATAGAAAAACAGAAGGAAATTGAGAAAAATGAAAAGCTTTCTGATAATCATGAACCAGAGAAAGTACTTGAGTTGAGGAGATCATCTAGAGAAAGAAAACCAAAAATATTAAATGATTATGTTTACAGCAATTTTATTTATGTAAACTTTTGCAGTGCAAATAGTCCGGAAAGCTTTGAGGAGGCGATTAACAGCGCCGAATCAAATTATTGGGAAAAAGCGATGAATAAGGAAATTGATTGTTTGAACAAAAACAAAACATGGGAATTAGTAGATAAACCAGTTGATAAAGAAGCCATTGATGTAAAGTGGGTTTTCACAAAGAAATCAGAAAGTGTTTACAAAGCAAGATTAGTTGTCAGGGGGTTTCAACAAAAAGAAGTCGTTGAGGATATTTATTCTCCAGTAACCAATATGCAAACATTAAAGATTTTGTTGTCATACTGTTGTCAAGAAGGTTTGGTTATAGAACAAATGGACGTAGAGACTGCGTTTCTAAATTGTAAAGTTTTATCTGAAGTTTATGTAAAGCAGCCAAGAGGATATGATGATGGTACGGATAGAGTCTGTAAATTGTATAAAGCATTGTATGGTTTGCGAGAAAGCTCATGAGCTTGGTACAATTGTCTTGACGAGTTTTTAAGAAGTTTAGGTTTTAAAAGGAGTAAATATGATTATTGTCTTTATGTATTGCGAGATGGAGATGTCTTGATTTATTTGATTATTTTTGTCGACGATTTGCTCATTTGCTGTGTGAGAAAAGAAAAAATTGTTAAGATTAAGAACTTATTGTCAAAACGATTTAATATGAAAGATTTAGGTGAGGTAAAAAGATATCTTGGCATCGATATTAATTATGATTGTGAAACAAGAGTTATGAGTTTGAGTCAAGAAAAATATATTGATTCGTTAGCTGCGAAATATAAAATTGAAGATTCGATCTTGTACAAAACTCCAATGGAAGTAAATTTAAAGTTAGAACCAGCGTATGAAGATTGTAATGACGTTAGATATAGAAACTTGATAGGTGCACTCTTGTACGTAAGTTCGGGTACTAGACCAGATATTAGCTATAGTGTGAATTACTTGAGCAGATTCCAAAGTTGTTACAGTAGTACTCATTTTAAATATGCTTTGAGAATTTTGAAATATTTATATTTAACTAAAGATTTGAAATTAAACTATTGTAGGAATGAAAGAGCTGAGATATTAGATTGTTTTGTGGATTCAGATTGGGCAGGTGATAGTGTGGATAGAAAGTCAACTTCTGGTTATGTAATTAGATTATTTGGTAATGTTGTATTTTGGAAGTCAAGAAAACAAGTGAGTGTTACAAAGGCTTCAACTTTCGCAGAATATGTAGCATTGTCTGAAGCTGTAAGCGAGGTGAAACTTGTACATGATATTTTAGACATTTTTAATGTTAAATTTGAAAAACCTATTGTCATATATGAAGATAATTCAGGAGCATTAAATATAGCGAAGTTTGGTAATTTTACAAAGAATTAAAAATACATAGAAGTGCATTACCATTTTGTGAATGAGTATTATTTACAGGGACTCATTGATATTGTTAAAGTAGATTCAAATGAAAATGTTGGCAGATATATTCACAAAGTCGTTATGTAAAGAAAAATTCATTAAAATTAGGAATATGTTAAACATCGCGATATAAATGTAAGGAGGTGTGTTGGAATTATGTAATACATTTATATCGGATATGAGAAAGTTCCAGAACATCGTTCTAGAATAAGTTATATCGAGTATGTTCGAGAAGTATCGATTGTGGTGACAGCTATGTTTGTGTATATATGTGTGAATGATGAGGCGCAATAGATAGTCTTCGTGTGTCTTTTGTAAAGTGAACATATGTATATTTTAATAAAGTATTTTATAAGTAAAAGTGTGAACGTGATTCAAAACAGTAATCACTGCATATTCTCCATGCTCCATATCTCAATCAGATGCCCAGGCACAGTGCATATGTGACAGTGATTTTTGGACATGTCTGTTTCAGTGATTCACTTGTGGGGTGGGGTTGGGTTGTTTGGGGAAGAGACCAAACAGCAAGGTCATCCATCGGTCTCATCGGATTAGGGAAGGAAGTCGGCTGTGCCTTTTGAAAGGAACCATCCCAGCATTTGCCTGGAGCAAGTTAGGGAAGTCATGGAGCAAGTTACGGAAGTCATGGAAAACCTAAATTAGGATGGCCGGACGCGGGATTGAACTGTTGTCCTCCTGAATGCGAGTCCAGTGTGCTAACCACTGTGCCACTTCGCTCGGTGACTCACTTGTGGTGCACACTCGGTATTAACATATTTTTTTTCATGTATTCAGTAAATATTTTTTCTTCATTAGCTTAATTAAATGTATGGTTGTCGCTTATTTTGATTGAAATCTCTAAACTGTATTGCAACACAGTTGCATTGCGTTGCATCAGATGTTAAAAAAAAATAATAATAATAAAAAATGCACCAATAAAACGAGATGCGTATCCTAAAGGACTGTGCACATGACTTTTTTAGAGGGTGCAAGATTTGCTTCGCTTTAGTTTTTATTGGTGATGCAGTTAGCCTTCATCCATTGTCATTTCAATTGACAGATTTTATAAGGGACCTGAGGCTCATCCACAGCCACTGTCTTACTTAGAAAATCTTTGTTGTAATGTATAGAAAAGTCAAGTGCACTGGCCAGGCACTGTTTTCTGGGTTTCTCTTTAACTGTTTTGATTTTCAAACAACTTCATGATGAAGTGATCTCGTTTTCTTTTGATACTTTTTCAACTGCTGGATGCTGCGGGAACTGTGAATTATTTCTGCATATTACAGTTCATCTGATTCCTTCTTTTCTGTGGCATGTTCATCATTTAGTTCAGATTTCACGACACTACATCTATGCTCGAAAATTGCAGTATCATCATGAACATTTTCTGAAACAATGTATGCTAACCTGAGTGAGTCCACCTCCTCTGTCGGATGTAATATGTTAGAAGGGGTCATTTTGTTAGCTTTGTTGTTGCTGAACTGCAACTTCTGCCAGTGTGAAGTGTGGTTTCTGTCACTGGCCCTGGTAACTTTACCTAGCTGCCCTGTTGTTATTTCAGTTCCCATTCGGAATTGTAACATGTGTAATTTCTGTACCACGATGATGTAGGAAATCACTAAAGCATCATGGCAAATTTTGTGAAGGTTGTATGGAAGGTAAATATAATTGGGTAGTTTTTGGTAACCGAGCTGATATATCAGCTAGCTCAGGCGAATTAGTTTTGGCGATGTCTGTGATCCAGTGGAAGAAGGAAGAAAAGGATATAGCTAGTTATTGATATTTTCTTGTTTTTAAGAATGATTATTTTGGTTTCACAGTGGCATATCTTCTAAAGCAAAAAGATTAAGTTAAACAGAAGTTGCCATTATTTACTGAGATGGTGAAAACAACTCAAATAAATGTTAAAGATATGTGAACTGATGGCGACAAGGAGTTTCATAACTTTGATGTAAGAAGATATGCTGGATCAGTTGGGTTGAATCATTCTCCGAAATTGCCACAAATCACAGTAAAGAAGTTGCTGAATGCGAGATCAGGATAATCTGTGAGATGGTACATGTGTGGCTTTAATCAGCCAGGCATTATCCAAAAGAATTGTGAGGGTGAAGCTGTATGTGCCGCAACTTGTGCTGTATCTGAACTGAACTGGGCCATCAAGGATTAAAGGAAAAATTCCAGTCAAATTATTTTTGAGAAATGTGGTTCCAAATGTTGGAAATGTTCTATAGTTGGCTATGATTACTGTGGCTATAATGTATACCTTCCAGACAGGCATTCAGTTATTGTCTGCTAAAATCTAAAATTCAGGAATGAAACATTACAGTTATTGAGAGTGGTGTTACAAAGTTAGTTGACATCTCAACTACAGATTATTTTAAAAGTGCAGCAACATCTAATTTGAAGGATGAGGAAATATTAGGAGATACTGTTAAAGGACTATATCATCATGCTCATGCTGAAGGGATTGAAGATATGAATGAAACCTTCTTTAAATGGAACTAAAAATTTAGATGGATGTCAAGAACAGAGAAATGAGGTATTACCAAGATAAACCCAAACAACTGAAGGTGGTGGTGGTGAGAGACGTTCCAAAGGCCGCCTCTGATGAATCAGTGAAGTTTTCAGAAGTAGAAAGTTGGAAATCTGCTATGGATGATTTTTATCTGCTGGTTGATTTACGAGCCAGAAGAAAAGTTATTGGTAACTGATGGGTGTTTGCAACAAAATTGAATAATAACAATAAAATCTTACACTGCAAGGCAAAGTTACCTGCAAAAGGTTTTAGTCAGAGACCAGGTGTTGAACTTTCTGAAACATTTACACACTCTGGTTGGATTTGATACAATGAGAGTTCTTTCGTCTGTTGCTATTCAACAAAATTTGGTCAGTAAACAATTCTGTGTTAAAATGGCATTTCAGAATTGTGGATTGGGGGAAGAAATTTACTTGCAACAGCCTCAAGGCTATGATGTGAGTCCAGATTACTTCTTTCCTTTATGTATTGAAGCAAGCAGAAAAATGTGTTTGTACAAAATAATTATTAGAAGAGTTTGATATTGTGGTAGGCAAAGAGGATTGCTATCTTGGTCTCCAAATCCAGAGATGTGATAATGGTGGGAAGATTAATCAGACTGCACATACGAAAAGAGTGTTGGTGAGACACAGCATGATGGATGAAAATACATTATCATTACCATGTGAATCTGTGTGGATATCGGGTAATTCACTGCATCCTACTGATACAGACAGTTATTGAGGAATTACTGGTAGTCTAATATGTTTAACCTGAGGTACATATTCACATCTAATTTGTTCTGCCAGTGTTGCTTCAAGAGTATGTGATTTACCTATTTAAGTCCACCTTAAAGTGGCTAAACAAACTCATTGCTACCTGAAAGGTACAATTGATGATGGAAATCAGTTTAGAAAAGTAGTGAGATCTGGGAACTTATTGAAGGAATTTGAAATTATTGAATAAAGTCCAGTTCTACTTTACTTTTTGATAATTAAAGTGCTATTAAATATATAAAATGTACAGGATTCTGTTAATGATTTGATGCCAAGTTATTAGTATGTGTGACAGTCAGTGAAAAGAAGATCAATATAGAATATATCAGCAGAACGTCAGGCAGCACACGTTTTTACTTGAGGGTGTATCAGTGTAGATGTTATCAAGGAATGAAAACTTCAGTAGGTATAGACATAACTTATACAAATAATTATAGAAAAGACTCAAAACTGATTCAGTAATAGAGTGTGAACTTTGCTGAGGGTATTAAAGACTTCATAAATTAGACTTTCATATTTTTATTACATTTACAATGATATCTATGTTGCAGTCTAAGTTCGCCTTTGTTTGATGTTCTTAGGTTGGTTGTTAGCTTTCTGTTGCCATGAGAGATGTATGTATTTAGAGCTCAGATAAATCATTGTTTAAGCACTATATTTGTTAGGTTTATTATTTCTAATAAAAATTAGACAATGATAAAGAGCACAAAAAACGTGTTACCTCTTGGTTCATGACGCAGGTGGCAATGTTCTATGGGGAAGCCATACAGAAACTTATTCCTTGCTGTACCAAGTGCCTAGAAAATGTTAGTAACTATGTAGATAGATGGTTTTGATTTGTGTTTATTGTATTTTATTTTATTCTCCAGTAAATACACTGCGCAAAAGTAAGGGCCACGTTTTTTGAAACCACTTCGTTTTCCCCCATTGTGACGGAAGTGTAACGTTTGGCTCAAAGGTGCCTACAACCGTCCCCTATTAAGCCCGTATTACACGATGTGCCTAAATCGTAGACCTATGCACCAACGCCCCTAACATGCATACCTGTAACTACAGACTGGTTCACTTCCGACCTATTACACCATCCACGCGAGATATATCTAGCGCGCATGCGCAACAGCAGACTGTACGCGCGAAAAGAAAATAGATGTCTTACGTCCTGATGTCTTGTAAAGTCGTTCGTTCTACCGCGCGCAACTCAAGGGCGACTGTATGATATACTGAAGTGCCATACGTTCAAATTATTTGTGAACTCAAGGTTCCTATTTATAAAGAAATTGTTTTCTACCATTATGTAACCGAGCGAGGTGGCGCAGTGGTTAGCACACTGGACTCGCATTCGGGAGGACGACGGTTCAATCCCGTCTCCAGCCATCCTGATTTAGGTTTTCCGTGATTTCCCTAAATCGTTTCAGGCGAATGCTGGGATGGTTCCTTTGAAAGGGTACGGCCGATTTCCTTCCCCATCCTTCCCTAACCCGAGCTTGCGCTTCGTCTCTAATGACCTCGTTGTCGACGGGACGTTAAACAACACTAACCTAACCTAACCAACCATTATGTATTAAGTAATAGTTTTTCTCTAATGTAGGTTAATACTGTTCTGAATTACAGACGCAACAGTTATATATTACGAAACTTGATTACACAGGTATATGTGTATCGAAATTGACATTTATACAGCATATTGCACACAGAGGATCCACTAGTTTTTGGAGCTATTGCCCTGCCAGTGACAGTAAATCTTCGGATTAGGGCAGAACGGCGACGAAAACGAAAAGTCAAACGTTGTTAGGTTCGACCCTGGCTGACAAGATGGGTGGAAGGCAGGGAAATATATTCACTTTTAATGAAAGAACTGAGGCCCGAAGATCCGCAAGAATTTCGGAACTTCGTTAGGATGGACATGGCCTGTTTCGAGAAGCTCCTGTGTATGATAGAAGATGGAAACAGAAAGTGTGACACAGTCATGAGGGAGGCTATCTCACCTTCTACAGAGTAAGAATTATATGGTTATGTTTTGTGATCATACCAGTCTAGATCACTAATAAAATACCGGTGAACATCCTGTTATGTTGCTGGCTGGTTGTAACATTAAATTTCCTAGCGAATGGGGAATCTTTTAAGAGTCTGGCTTTTAGCCACCGAATAGCACAGCCCACCATTTCAAAAGTTGTTGTGGATGTATGCACTGCAATTTGCAACACATTAAATGACCAATACTTAGGCGATCTTGTGTTATTTTTCCAAATTTGGACTATACGCAGAATTTTGCAGTCCTCGTCTGTCGCACTGGGGCAAACTGCAAGCACTTTCTCCCTTTCACTGCCAGTTTCTCTTTTCTGGCATGTTGAAATCAAGCAAGAGGTGCAGTTAAGTCAAACCTGAACTTTCGTAAACTAAGGCATTACGATACAAATCGAAAATCACTGTATAACGTTATATGCATATTCCTCAGAAAGAAACGATTTCCGACTACCTTATTACGATATAGTGGGTCATACATACACCTTTCCTCGCTGTATGCCTGATTTCAGACACTTAATTCCTCTCTGCTCCATTTCATTTCTAGAATACGAAGCTATCAAGAGAAAAAATCCTTTCACAAACAGCTAGTATATAAGAGTCTATTGCAAAAAAAAAAAAAGTTTCTTTTCTGCATTTGTGAAACCTGTTTACTGAAAAAAATGCAGATCATCCCCAACGCGAAAAATCCCCAACACGAACGTCTGAAATTTGCCACTAGATGCCTAACAATAACCAAACAACAAGCAGAAAGCACCGTGGTACACCCTTCTGCACATGCGCGAATTATCGCTGCCTATTGCGCATGTACGGATTGACGGCTCTGTATTCCTGCGTGCAGATAATGTGTCTGCTAATTTTCGTAGTTTCACCCGTTCTACCGCTAGATGGCTGTCGCGATAGACCAGTACCGTTCGCGGCGGATCGTCATGTAATAACGGCTTAATGGTGCAAGAATGTGGCACTCGTGGTGTCTCCTTCGGGCTCGGCGATGCTTCAAACAGCAAGATGTCAAGTGGAAAAAAGGCCAACACCCTGAATTCATATGAAGTGTAGGGCAGCAGAGAGGGGGGGGGGGGAGAGGTTTACTATCACAATGCACTAAATTACATCACAATTCTGCCCAATGCTACCGTGGATGTGTCACGTGTTGGGAAGATTGTCAGCCCTCCCCCACAATCCCTCCTCCTTAATTACATTTCACTCCTTCTCTTGACGTCTCTGCGATGGAGGTCAGAACTGCAGTGCCCATTGTTGAAATCACGTAGTTTTCTAATGGATAGCACAGGAAATCACTTCAGGCACACTGTCACTCAGAATCAACGCAAAAAGGCCCGGGAGGTGGCATAAAGGGCATTAGTGAAACCACCCCTGCCCTTGGGGAGTTCATTTACACATGTTTCAGTCTGCAGTATGCAACAGGATGACCTTCTTGACAACCTTTCACACCGCCGACACCTTCTGGATGTTTAGAACACTTCTCTAAGGACATCTTGAGGTTGCAGCCTCGTTGAACATGACCTGATCACTTTGTAGTGTAATGTAACCAAATTTTTTGCTCCGGTGTGGTGTGGAATGGATGGGGACTGATCGAAATGATTCGCGAAATTTGAACGTGATTCAGAGCAGTAAAGGGTGTTCATACTGTTTCAGATCTCCTGTTTTGCACCCTTGTGTGGCGTGATCACTGTGCGATGGGGTGGGGGATGGGGGTGCGGTGCAATATTGACATGTGCATGAATAAAACAGCAAAGGGTCCCTTGTAGGATACATGATTTGCCAACTCCCTTGGTGTCGCTTGCACACCTTTGAAGGCACTTTCAAAATGTACCTGACAGAGACAACGCTTGGTTGATTCCTAGGCATCTGCAGGCAGGCAACTCCTTCAACATCATGCAGCTGAGTGGCACTACACTGCTGTTCTAGCACCTCCTTGTGGATATACGGAATCCCTGCACAAGTATATTCTTTAAGTGCTCAAGAAAGGTGGCCAGATGGCACTTTGGGTGTTGCTGAACAGGAGGTTCTTAGAGGGACCTTTTCTCTTTTATTCATGCACTTATCAGTGTCGCATCTCCTTACGCTCACGCCACAGAGGGCGCGAAACAGGAGAGCTGAAAAAGCATGAGTACCATTTGCTGCTTCAAATCACATCCAGATTTCGTGAAATGTTTGGAATGGTATGTAGTGGTTCCACTGTATAGGGGTGAAGAAAAACTGCTGCACTTGGCATTCAGCATGTGATTCCTCAGCGCATTTCAAGACTAAAATGTATCTAGGAAAATTTAGTCCCACTGATATGTTTGATAGAAATGCAGTTTAAAAAACGAGGCTCTGGAAACGCTGTAGCTGTGTGTAGGGTGGCCAAAAACAGCATCAGCTCTGCACTGTGCCAGAGCAGTCCCATTACCTCAGAGAGACGAGGCATTGCTGTGGGGAGCAGACATACAGACTTGCTGATGTTTGAGTCGCTTCTGTGCCGAACTTTTTCTTTCTTCTTTTTTTCCAATTAAAGCATCAAATTGTATCCAGTTTACACCTCCACAATGCGGTATCTTGTGTATTTCTTTCTGTTACTGTTATCTTTATTTAAACACTGAGACATAACACGAACTACTTACAGACGTAAACGACCATTTTGTTGTGTCCATGACACAAATAAAGCCAGCAGAAAATAGTAGTGGATACAGTAACGTCATGCGTATCCAGTGAGGTACAGAAAACACAATAGGAAAGCTGCACTAGAGTGCACATTATGGTGGTGGTGGTTGTTGGGATGTTTAAGGGGGACTAAACTGCACATTATGCTACGCGCAATAACACAGTTCCTTATATTTGACGTCCAGGCTTATCTTCACACAGCCAGTAAGTACATGTATGAGCATTGATCACTTTAGAGAAAATCTGAAAGTGACTACCTTGCATTTGAAAACACTTCACCACTCGCTGGATCGTATTGTGCTGGACCATATGCAACACGCCTGCATCCCCAATTGCCGAACCGCCATGCATGTGGGCCATTAGGCCATCTACATTCATGGATGGAGGTCTATAAACTCGTTCCTTTGAGTGTCCTCACAAATAAAAATCTAGTGGATGAAGGTCAAGGAAATGTGGAAGCCAGAACATAGGACTTCCACGACCAATTCATTTTCCTGGAAACACTTCATTTAAATAATTACATTTTTTCCCCAATGTGGCGCTGCACCATCATGCTGAAAACATAGCTGTCACTGTACAGCAAATGGAACATTTTCTAAAGTATTAGGCAAAGTATTGCAAAGAAATGTATAATTTGGGGGCATATGTAACTTAATCGGCAATAGCTAAGCGCCCAAAAGCAGTCCTGCTACCATTGCAGCCCATAGGTTTATTCAAAAGCGTGCCTTAAAGCCATTTCGGTTATGCTTTGACCAATTATAGCTGTTGTTGAGGTTGAAAATAGCTTCATTAGTGAAGCTATATTCATCAGTCCATATCATGTTGTTTATAAAATATTTATTATCTCCCACCTGGTGCAAAAGCAAAGATTCATATGAAGAAATATCTCTGTGACAAACCTACCTTCGTGAGATGCTTGTGGTGTTCAGAATTTGTGTGTTTCAAATGTTTCTATGATCTTTATCATCTGAGGAATGCATCAAATCTTCCTGAATAATAAATATAAGAATTAAGAACTGATGTAAGACTAGTTGTACAAAATGTTCGTCAGCTGTGGAAAATGCTTGAAACTACGACATGTTATGAGGAAATAGAAAAACGCATAGCAGTGGTGTTTGACTTGTGAAATTACATGCCATGCTGCTCTAACTCCATGACTAGAACACAGTCTCTTCCACACACACCATCTGTCAAGAAAATGTTTACACAGGGACAGCAGTACATCACAAAGCCCTGTCACTAACTTTGAAAAACTGCAGTTATGTAACTGAAGACTCGATTTATGTCCAAGATGAGACAGGGGAATTACTTTGCATACAACTACGAGGGGCGTGTGAAAAGTCCGAGAGATGGCACCACCGGCGAGTATCGAGGTCATTTTTAGTTAGTAGCATCGTTGGTTAGAACGTACAAGTTTCAGCCATATTGGTCAATTTCTTTGTGTTTGGCATTTGTGTGAATCAAGGAAGTCGAGTGATTGTCAAAGAGTGGACGAAAAAGAATTTCGTGTGGTGATTAAACATTTGTTAATGAAAGGCAAAACGCCTCAGGAGACTAAAGAGAAGCTTGATAAATATTACGGTGACTCTGCAACTTCGATTAGAACAGTTTACAAGTGGTTTCACAATTTTAGGAGTGGCCGTATGGGCACAAGTGATACTGAACGTTCTGGACGCCCTGTGGAGGTTACGACTCTAGATATCATTGATAAAATCTATGATATGGTGATGGATGACAGAAGAGTCAAGATACGTGAAATTGCTAGTGCTATGGGCATCTAGGCTGGATGGGTACATGATATTTTGCATAAACATTGGGACATGAGAAAGCTATCTGCAAGATGGGTTCTGCGATTGCTCACACTTGACCAAAAACGGAATCGTGTGAAGTGTTGCAAGGATGGTTTGCAGCTGTTCAGGAAGAATCTGCAGGACTTCAAGTGTCGTTTCGTCACTGTGGATGAAACATGGATACATTACTATACTCCTGAGACCAAACAGCAATCCAAACAAGAATCTGCACCAAAAAAGGCAAAGACAATTCCTTCTGCTGGAAAGGTTATGGTGACTGTTTTTTGGGATTTACAAGGGATGATCCTCGTCGACTACTTGGAAAAGGGTAAAACTATTACAGGTGTGTATTATTCATCGTTATTGGACCGTTTGAAAACCGAGCTGCAAGAAAAATGCCAGCGGGCACCAGCACACAACTCAGCAGTTGTGGTCGCAGAACTATTGGAAATAGGATTCCAACTCTTTTCACATCCCGCCTAGTCTCCAGACTTGGCTGCCTCGGACTATTTGTTCCCCAATTTGAAGAAATGTCTGGCGGGACAAAGATTTTATTCAGTCAAGGTGGTGATTGCAGTAACTGATAGCTATTTTGCAGACTTCGACAATTCTTATTATCCGGAAGGCATCAACAAATTAGAACAGCGTTGGACGAAGTGTATAAGTCTAATAGGAGACTTTGTCGAAAAATAAAAAGGTTTACCCCAAACACATAAGTAGTTTTTATTTTTGCACGGACTTTTCAAACGCCCCTCGAACGTTTATTTAGAGGAGGGTGCTGAAACAGGTTTTTCATCAGTTTGGTGGACATGATTCATTGCACATGTTGCAAGTCCTGTGGTGACTGTGGTATGGTGATGTTTGCTATTAACAAAGACAGGTAGACAGCGCTCTAAGTCTCATACAGTCGTATCTTAGTCGAACACAGATTATATCACACAACTGATATACCCTGAGAGAACAACGGAAAAAAATGGTTAGATATGTGATAAATGACCTGCCCCAACACCCCCGTCTCTCCAGAATGCATCATCAGTCTGCCATTAAATCAATGCTAGTTACAAACCACCTCAACCGATTACATCATCTACTTTCTATCATTCTATAACGCAGTTCCATGTCAATTTAGAGGCAAATGAGGGAAGCACCGAAGGCACTAGTCAACTTGCATGTATCCCTATTACCTCAGCAGAATGTTGCTAAGAACGAAGCATGCAGCAACTGTTTTGTAAGGCATTTGTTAAATGACACCCTATGGTTATGATTGGCGGAGAGTACAAATAAGCACATTGTAAATACTGTTTGTTAGGCTTTAACACATCTAAACAGTCCTGCACAGGGTCAAACATGTGATCCATTCTGTAGTTGTACGTTGCAGGCACCAAGCTGGTAATACAATGCTCTTTAGCAGAAAACACTTCATAAAAATCTGTAGGGTCATTGCCAATAACTTTGGGGTCACACCTGGGCTTTGTGCTCCAACATATATAAATTTATTGCTCTA
The DNA here is from genome assembly GCF_021461385.2 of Schistocerca piceifrons. Classification (NCBI taxonomy): domain Eukaryota; kingdom Metazoa; phylum Arthropoda; class Insecta; order Orthoptera; family Acrididae; genus Schistocerca; species Schistocerca piceifrons. The sequence goes on along the minus strand of NC_060139.1, from coordinate 730,446,953 downwards.
CATTGGCTGTCCATCCATGTTAACCAATCTCGTTCCCAGTGCTACCACGCCAACTTTTTCTGTATTTCTCTTGCCATTATATCTTCGTTCCCATGAACAAGAAATTTCCTGTGCCAAGCAGAAATGTAAGTATTCCCTCATTGTCTCTCAATTTCTCCACTTTTTGGCTTATTTTGTCCCATTTTATTTGCATTTTTCGCCAATTTCCGTAATTTTGCCGATTTTATGTCACTTCTGTTCATGTCATGACATCACTTCTCGCCACAGTTTTTAAAATTGCTTGTAAATGTTGTACAGTTGTCAACACCTAGACAAACATCGCTGTTTTTCTGTATGTGTTTGCCTGTATCAGTTTCACACGGGAGGCCCCCAGACCATACTCTGAACCTACCGCCAGTTAATCCACCTTCAAACAACACACCAGACAGTGAGTGGATCTGCCTGCGAACCATATCCTGGCCGTAACTGGAGGTGGATCCCATTCCGAACGATATCCTGGACATAACGCGTAGATCCACCCTCGATCCCAATCTCTATCGTGAACCTATCCGGAACCTACCCTGTGGCATGGACTCTCATCCCACCTCCTGTAAAACCGATAAAGGCACAACCACATGTACAGAAAAATACCGCAGTTGAGCTAGGTTCCGACAATTTTACTGCATTTAGTGGCATTTTTAGAGTATACGGCAGCAAGTGATGTCCTGCTCACACGAGCGGAATTGACATAAAATAGGTCAAATTACGGAAATTGGTGGAAAATACATATAAATTGAGGGAAAATATGCACGAAATGTTTTGTACATGGGAGCGAGGATGCGATGGAAAGAGGAGTACGAGAAAAAGTTGACATGGAAGCCCAGGGAACCAGGATGGATGACCACAAAATGTAGAGTAATAAATTTATATATGTCGAAGCACAAGGCCAGGTGTGACCCCAAAGTTGTTGGTAACGACTTTATAGATTTTTATGGAGTGTCTTTAGGTAAAGAGCAGTGTATTGTCAGCTGGGGGACTGCAGTATACAAATACAGAATGGGTCACTTGTTTGATACTGTGCAAGACTGTTTGTATGTGTTAAAACCCTAACAAACAGCATGTACAATGTGCTCCTCTGTACTCTCCGCCAATCACAACCATGTGGTGTCAGCTAACAAATACCTTAGAGAACAGTTGCTGAATGCTGTGTTTTTAACATCATTGTGCTGTATGTCTATTGAGGTAAAAGGGATACAGACAAGTTGACTGCTGTCTTTGTTGCTTCCCTGCAAAGAACAACAATTTCCCTCTTAATTGACATGGAACTACGTTAAAGAATGATAGGAAGTAGATGATGTAATCGGTTGAGGGGGGGGGGGTTGTAAACTAGTTATGATTTAATGGTAGACTGATGGTCCATCATAGAGAGAGGGAAATGTTGTGGAAGATCATTTATCACACATATCACCAATTTTTTCGCTGTTCTCTCAGTGATGTAACCAACCCGTAGACGACTGTGAGTTTTGTGTGTGAATTAGTGCTACCCACCTGTCTTTGTTAACAGCAAACATTTCGATACCACAGTCAGCAGAGAACTTCCAATGCATGTCCACGAAACTGACTGAAAATCTGTTTCGTCATCATCCTTTAGATGAATGGTTTGCGAAGTACTCCATCCCCCTGCCACACCTTGGACATAAGTCGAGTCTCCAGCTTCATAACTGTGGTGATTCTAAGTTAGTGAGAGGGCTTTATGAGGTACTGCAATCCCTGTGTATGTATTTGCCTTACAGGTAGCGTGTGTGGAAGAGACTGTGTTCTGTTCGTGGGATTGTGCCACAAGGTGTATAACTTCACATATGAAACACCGCTGCTATGTACTTTTCTGTTTCCTTGTAAGATGTCATTGTTTAAGATGTCATTGTTTCAACATTGTCCGCTGATGACGATCATTTTATAGGACTGACACGAGCATAATATATATTCCAAATCGTTACTGAATGTGAACGGCGCACGCAGTATACCACTCGAAAGCTATATAGTACATGGATCACAAAGAATCTATGATTTTCTCCCCACTGGTGAGAGTTTCATCACGTTAAAGCTTCTCACAGTAGTGACTGGGATAGAAAACTGCAGAATGAATGAATGTCCTGTGTTGGAAATACATTTCCTGCACTGGTTTATTAACAGCATTTCATTCCACGTGACTAATATATCGGAAGCCACATTGCTTTAACATTACGTCATCCTTAAGTGCAGGACTGTGTAGCCAAACACTACAACAATTCTACAGAATTGATAGCACAATTGATTTACTAAAATGTTCATATTCCTTCTGTCTGGAGCTCCATTTCGCTTGAATCATATATTTCTTCTTCTTCTTTATTGTCTATTTTATCACCACAATACTCTCAAATGTATATATACTATATACCAATTAGGAATGCTAAACTCCTCAGCATGGAGGCATCTGTAGAGATTGTGTGCATTGGGTGGGTGACATGATTAGGTTTGGTACGAAACAGTCTTCCCGGAACGGCAGCAACAGTACTGGAATGAGAATACCGGTCTACATATATCACTAGCGTCGGTCAGTACGAGTTTGTAAAACGTGTTATATTCTTTGCAAAAGCTAAAGATCGATGTGTATTGATTGCGTGGTACTCAGCTCGTTTTCTCGCTTCCCGCGCCCGGGTTCCCGGGTTCGATTCCCGACGGGGTCAGGGATTTTCTCTGCCTCGTGATGACTGGGTGTTGTGTGCTGTCCTTAGGTTAGTTAGGTTTAAGTAGTTCTAAGTTCTATGGGACTGATGACCATCGATGTTAAGTCCCATAGTGCTCAGAGCCATTTGAACCATTTTTACTCAGCTTGTTCTGATCTTTCACGCGATGTCAGAGGTAGTGGATATAGTACTTTCCTACTCCTGCTCAGTTCCAAATTAAATCGGAGATAATGTTGGAGGGAGGGTTGGTTTAAGACATTGGACAAGTTACCAGATGCATAGGGAGAGGTCATCTAGAATTTTGCTCAGGGTCCTTAGCAAAAAGGTTCAACAAAGTGGTAGCTTGTTTCAGAATAGCCTCCAACTTTTTCCTATGAATGTGAGAATACTTTGTTTCTCCCATCTACTTAGGGCAAGATGGCAATTCTTAATGAAATCCTTTCGAATTTATAAAGTGTTTCGGCTAAGGAACGCAGTTTCTGCACCTTCTCTCTGCTGATGGTTACTTCCTACACTAAGAAACTGTAATGTAGGCAATGTAACAGGGTTTGCAACACGTCCACTTGTATCTGACATCGCAAAGTAATGGAGGGGTGATTTAGCAATGCTCAGATATTGAGAACCATGCTGCAATCTCATTGGCTGATAACATCACGAGACCCCCTCGATGAGACGTTTTGTTGTCGTGACAAGTCGTCGAGAATAGTGGTTGGGATCGAGTAATTGAGTAAATTACAGAATAACTGATAAAATTGTGAATATTGATGGGAAATAGGTAAAACTGATGAAAATACGACAAAAAATGTGGAGGGATGAAGATGCACATTCGCCTGGGTGAATGAAAATCATCCCATTCCTCCATTGGTGGGATTGACAACTTAATGGTGCATGCTAACCATGCCGTATGGGTTAAAGTCATGCAGCATACCCCCTTGTTCCACATGTGGTTATGCATTGTAAGCTGTAAAAACAGAAGATGCAGTATGCAAAGATTTGGCGGTCAGAATGACTACCACCTAGGCCACTGAAACAGTAAGCACATACCTGAGTGCAATATGCACCACCAATGTGAGAAATAGTGCTCTGGGTCTCTTTTAAAACAGAACACCTAGACATCTGTTACCCCATCTTTGTGGAAGAAGAGATTTAATGTAGAGGTCGTCACTTTCAGATAGCTGTTTTGAAATGCTCAAAAATGTCGCAGACTCATCCAGTTTCTGTATATTGAGGTGTCTTCCAAATTTTTGTCAATAAGAAACACCACCTTATTCTTTTATTTCAATCATTATGTGTGTTATGGGTGCAGTGTAGTTTACCCCATGTGATATTCATCTTTCTGTGAGTCAATTGATCGAAACGTGTTAATGTCGGTTTAGTTCCTGACACATCCCAAAGTCATGGTTACAGAAGAAAATGTTCGAATGTGTGCACAGCTGTAGTCATACGCTGGTTCGATGTGTTGGAGGAAAAAAAACAATGTATCAAACTGCTTATGAAACAACACCACAAGAGCCCTCTCTTCTGATTTATAGTCTGTGGGATACGGTCTTCCTCCATTACAGGTGACAATAAATCAGACAGGTCTGTGCAAGCGACTTCCATCTCTGGCCACTTGCTCCACTGGACCAATATGTGTGTGTTTAATTAGGATCACCACATATGTTCGATGTCAAAATGCAGACGGTCTTTATTTTCGATGTATCGGAAAAGAGGGACGTGGTAATATCTTATTGATTTATCGACTGGGTGACGCTAGGGAAGCTTTTAATAGTTTGTAGATATACTCCGTTGGATATTACAAAAACAACAAGAGGAGAAAGAGAGAGAGAGAGAGAGAGAGAGAGAGAGAGAGAGAGAGATACTGTGCATGCAACGAAGTCTCTGACACCATTACACTGTCGTATTTCTATCCTAGTAATCGTAGGATTACGATAAAGGAGATCAGGTCATGTACAGGATGATATTTGTAAACAGTCATTCGATATGGAAGAATTGTAGGTATTAAGCTCCTGAATTTCTTTGTGCAGTTCACAAATACTCTGCATGGTTGTGAATTTTTTCCTGTACACTAGTGTGCTATTTTTCTCGTAATTCTCTACCTAGTCAGTGATGGCTAGAGTAGTAGACAGCTTTGTAACTAATGGAACAGTGGTGTTTGAACGTGATGGGATTTCGAGAGACTTAGCAGGGGTCTGTGACATGGTGTGAGATATCTCTTACCCGTGGAAACGATGTGGATTCAAATTCTCAACATCGATGACGGGAAGATTCGTGAGAATACGGCAGGTAAGTGATACTCTGACAAGGGGGGAGTTGAGAGCTGAGCTCTATACTGCTTCCTCTAACTGTTGTGGGTAAACATTTTACAACCTCTCGCATACGTCTCATAAGAGATTGCAATGAGAAAATTAAGGCCTAATACGAAAATTTTTACCGAGTGACAGTCAGCAGTGGAAGTCCATCTTTTGTTTTCTCGGTAAATACGAGGCAACTTTCTCCCATGAGGATTGTGTGTCTATAAATAGATGGAGTACATCTTAACAGGTAGCCTAAATTTACATTTATGTCTGTGTGCCTACTTCACAGGCTATCGTATGGTGTATGGTAGAGGGTACCCTGTACCACTACTAGTCATTCCCTTTCCTGTTCCACTTGCAAACAGAGCGAGGGAAAAAGGCTGCCTATATGTCTCCTTATGAGCGCTAATTTCCCGTACCTTCTCTTCGTGGTTCTTACGCTAAGTGTATGTTGGCGGTGGTAGAATCCTTCTGCAGTCCGCTTCAATAGTGTTCCGCGAAAAGAACTACTTCCCTCCTGAGATTCCAATTTGTGCTACCTGACGAGTGTAATCCGACAGCTGGGAAAAAATTATTCACCATGCAAAGTGACTCTCATCATCAGTTTAATTAATTGGGCAATGAATCTGAAATCTATTACATACCACTGGGCGAGTGGAAGATAGGGTTGGAGTACCATGGATATGTTCTGGAACTGGAGTCTCAATGAGCCGTTTTTCGTTGCGGCCAGATCTTGTAACGAAATTTCAATCTCCTACCTACACAGGGAGAGAGAACTGTTGTTATAAAAGCAGCTACATTATCGAATTTGAAATGTGATACTTAGTATGAACCTGATATTTACAACTTCTCTGTGCTGCTTTCTTAAGAGGCTTCATATGTGAGGAAGCATTTGGTTACATTAAGAGAGTTTGAAAGTGAAGAAGCACCCTGTGACAGACATAGAACATGTTCATAGTGCTCCGTCATGAGCCAAAACTGAGTTTAATATTCTAGTCCCGTGATGCAGGACGTAACAGATACTAAACTGATTAGAATAGATTTCTTTACCTGATGAGAAAATACTTAGTGCAAATATAGCCTACGCCACACTTTTACAGGATTTTTACAAGTAATGATACTTCAGCAATGTGAATACGCGTGTGTGCCCTGATTTCTTCTGTATTCGAAAATAACTCGTATAAAAGTGAGTAATCTACATTTCGCTTGAGAAATTCGAGCTGTATGGTCGACAACGTCCCTTTCTTGGACTGGGAAAAGTGGATTTTTTTTTAAATGGGGGTCTACATCAGCGTGCAATTGGTTAGAACTACTGTATATGTTCAAGCCACTGCTGTTTATCTCACAGTGTCTGTGACCAACGGTCGACCGAAAGTGCCAGCTTATCCTCTTGCTACCAACTGGTCCAAAGAAAAGATTCTGGCTACTAGTTAGTTGGCTCTTGCTCGCATGCATGGGGACTAGTCCCGGTGGCGGCCCATTGATAGTTGAATAGTGAACTTAACCAGTGTGCTGTAGAGCAGAAAGAGAGGCGAATGTGTGTGTTGCATGAGAAGACTCAATATGGTGAGTGTTTGCTCTGGCAATTATGCCCCCTCATGTAAATTGATCAGTTGATGGCTGGGTGGCCACAATGATACTCTGTCTGACCCATGAGAGTCTGGTATGGCAGGCATACAAAAGTAGTTGGACTAAGTTCGTATGGCCCCACTATGTATTGCTGCCAAATTTATTCAAGATGGCGGCCATAGATGTGTCAGTGTTGCAGTGACGTCATTCAAGTTCAAATTTTGGCGGGAAAATAGGTCAACTGGGCTACATCAACTAACCCAACCCCCCTCCATTCCTCTTTGTTCCCCACTCCTCCCCTCCCCTATCTGGAAATTGGCGGGAAAAGGACTCAGTCTGTGCTGGCCTGCTGGTTAGGACAGATGGAAGTCTTTATTTTGTAAGAATTGTCTATTTACACAATAGACAGAAGCTCCATTCAGTGTGTTAATCATGAGGTTTGGAGTTCAATTGATGTAGTTCACAACACCACCACCAGAGGGTGTTGGCAGCCCTGCCCTTCTCCTATCCTTGACGTAATCCAAGTTGGCAATCTGGTGAAGATGGATGGAAAATGATTCAGTCTGTGTCTAGTTGCTGGACTGGGAGGAAGGACATAATTGTTTACTTTGTTCAATGTATGAGATGTCTGTGCTGGACATTTCGCAACTCCTGCTGATAAATGTATGTACTGTAACTGTAGACCATTTGATAAAAGTCCAGTCAGTCTTCTGAAGCACAAGAGGCAAGGCGTTCACCCCAGAGTCTCTGCACACAGCTGGAAGAGAGGCCGCATGCCAGCTTATGGCACAGCCATGCGGTGGCTCCAGGAGTGGTCGCATACTTTCTGTTGCATTGGAAATACCCACAGCCTTCCTCGTTCCCATACCGAGTGCAGAGATACCCTTTGTCATCGAACACGAACTGCTTTGGGAGTTATTAAATCTGGTGTGTAAGTAAATTGTGGAATATTGTCACACACATTACTTGAAGATGTCACAGGAACCAAATGTGCCTCTGCACACACAGAGAGAGAGAGAGAGAGAGAGAGAGAGAGAGAGAGAGAGCGCTATGCAGACGACCCTAGAATATTTAAACAATTACACATTTTATTCTGACGAATGCCACCACTGCACTTGAACATGGGCTCTGAAAAAAAAAGATGGCGACACACTTGTGATACCATCCCTGAGACACTTTGCGTGCTTTTGTAGGAAATACCCTTGTCCGTAAGCACGAGCTGCTTCAGGAGTTGCTAAATCCAACTGATATGTCTCTAAATACACTTTCAAAAAAGATCGCTGCACAGTAGTTTGCTTCAGTTTTGTGGTGTATACTGGCACACTTGAACATGTACTCTACAAAGATCGATGCAATCTTGAGAAACCTCCCTGAGACACTTCATGTGCTTTTATGGGAAACAGATCCTGAAACTGATATGAGCTGCAATATCTGATTTTACATGCCAAAACGATGGTATTTGGAAGTCTAAATAAATATCTCTGTAACTCTAAACAGGGCGCTCACTACTTTTCGAGTTTTAGCTGCTTGTTTGAGTACACTACCTGAGGAGAGAGAGAGAGAGAGAGAGAGAGAGAGAGAGAGAGAGAGAGAGAGAGAAATTTTTGAGTCCTACAGCTGTTGTGGTGTTCATCACTTTTCTAAAAGGGTTAGTGGGCTTAGTTTATATTTGCTGCTGCTGGAGTTAGGGACGTTATTTTCCTCACTTCTCGAAGCACACACTGGTGTCCAAGCATAGACAGGAAAATCAAAGCAATTACACAAACAGAATTCGATGCACAGTCCTACAAACAAGAAAAATGACTGGAATTTTCGGTGCGTTTTTGATGTCCTACAGCTGCTGGTCTGGAGATGCTCTACAGCCACAATGATGAGTAAGGGATAGCCTCCCACCTGTCTGAACCAGAGGAGGATGGTCCGCTTGGATAGGTCTTAAGAACAATCGAACAAAGTAGACATCACGCGTCTCTCAAATGTCACAGAACTTTCCATAGATACCTTATCCCCAACTTGTTCAAACCAGTGTGTTGAGGCTCCTATGCCACACACAAAGGATGATGTCTTGTGACTCTGTGACGTAATGGAAGTTCTTGTGAATGGAGCAGACTGATTGGTTGTTACTGAATTTACCTGCCAAACTGCTGCTGGTGTGAGAGCACTGACCGCAATTTTCTGCAGACAGACAAATTACGAGATTTCCAGTGGCAAAACTATTTTGTACAGATATAAAAAAAATGTACAGATGTAAAAAAAAAGAAAAAAATACAGCAGTCATGTTGCACTGACAGTTAAACACTGCAAAAGTGGTCTACAGGTCATGAAATACGGAAACTCTTGCTAAAGACGCTTCCTCAATTACACTGCTCTGCTACTGTCGAGGAAAGCTTGAATACTTCATCGTGAAACCAATCTCTAACCATGCTGTATCACCAGATACCATAGTGATGTGGTAAACACAATTCGTATCCTGCACAATACAAAATCATCACACTGGGCACACAATACAAAATCATCATTTTTATATCCTGCATATAGCTATCGACTACCATACACTCATTGATGTACCACGAAGTCAGACAGATCGCCAAAAAAAAAAGGAAGTACATGCATCGTATATAGTCTTTGCAGTGCTAGGTATAACCCGCGAGGTCAGTTGGTCATTCGGCGCCGCCAACGGTCACGAGTCCACTGCCCCCATGCGCACTCGATGAGGGCGCCCACAGCAGACCTCGGTCACACTCTGAACTGATGTACAAAGGGTGGGCTGGTTCCCCTCAGCACAAAGGCGTTACTGTTGCTGGCTCCGACCTCCTTGCTAGCTTGCTGCCATGCTTTCTACACCCATCTGGGATTACAAGAAATACGCAGTTTTGGATGGTTTGCCAGAATATATCATTTACGTGGTAGTTCTCGTTATCAAGCACATAGCAGTACGCTAACGATTGCTTGCACAGTATAATTCCGAAGGTAAAGAGTGGAAATTATGTCTCTAGAAACCTGAAACTTTAGCGAGGTGGACCGAGGTGGAACATGCTGCAAATCACTGAGTAAATGGAACCTTACCTCGTCTGCAAAGGTATTTACGTGAAAAGTTGAAAAAATGGACGAAATTGGTAGTTCCACTCATACCCGTATTTTTTATTACGAATATCGATGTCAATTATATAACATGCCAAATCATCCTTCTACTTCACAAAGTCAATTAAGGTGTTTCCCATGCATAGAAAGCCAGCAAACGTCTCTTCCACCCGTCTTTCACCATCTAAATGCACACAACGCACATCATAATGGATGTTCTCTCAACCAGATAAAGGAGGGAAATGTGTAGAAGCAGTCAACTGGACAATTTACATGGGAAGGGATAATTGTCCAGCGCAGCACACGCCCATATTGAATCTTCTCAAATTTCCACGGAGAACACACGCGATCATGAAGACTGCCAAACATATACTGAGCATTAGTTTTATATTCAGCCACCTAGAGGGCGACACGCTTAGATCAGCTACATTCCTGTACCCCAGCCGGCTTCTACACTTCGGACAGCTCGAGTCGTAAGCCGGAAGTATCCATTGTTCCGGCTACAGGTCAACGCCGCCACGCGCCTCGCACCCCAGGCAGAATCGTCCTAGGAAACCAGACACATATATTTTATGTCTGTAATGCCAAATATTACGATTGCAGCCTCAGTCTGATAACATACGACAATGAGCGAAGTATCGAAAGTACTCGCTCCTGATGACGGTTGCTCTGGAAATATGAAAATTTGTAGCATTCTTATGACTGGACGTAATTTTCCACGTAAAAAAATCTTTCATTCCCCTTATGGCAACTGCAGTTTTCCATGTGAAATCCGTAACTCCCCTTACGACAGGACATTGTCATTTTCTTTGAACATATCGGAACACTGTTCACACTGCAAATACTTTATAAGCAGAACGGCGAATCTGTCACACACACCCCCACTAACTTCGCCACTAACTGAATGCTGGAGACACCAAACAATACTGAGCGGAAATCAGCGATGGCTGTGCATGCCTCATTTGTTTTTCTTGCGAGTGATACCAGTGTGTCTTAGGAAGAGAGAGTAATGGTCTTCTAAGCTACCAACTGTTAAAATGCACGATCGGAATGCCTATGTTACTGTCACAAGCGGTCTTGGTTCTACTGGCACACACAAGTATCGCTAACGATATCCATGGTAAAAACTATACAAGCTTTATAAATCGAGATATGGCATTACCTCCGAATGAAATGGTGTTCTACACAAATATCGCGGCATTAAATATAAACGGTGATTGCCGGGGTGTGTACTATCAGGCCGAAAGTGCAGGTGCATATCGCCGGCGGTGTAAGCTCGTGAAAAAGTCACCGAATTTGAAAAGAGGTTCGTCTAAGGAACGTGGTATGAAGACGGTATTTGAAACTTTCTCATGCCGCAGCTAGATATTTCTCCAGTATTTGTAATGCATTCTATCTCAATGCCATGTCACAGGTCGTGCGATATATCCACTGGCTTATAGTCGAGGGAGTACGATGGTTGACTGAGAATGATCACACACGGTAGATGGTGTGTTATGCGCCGAACCACTTAAAAAAAAATGCAACGCTAGATTGAGGTCTTAAGAACTTTGCAAAATACAGTGGCTTTACAGATTTATAGCGTTATGCTTTGTGCTAGAAATGCTGTCTGCGACTTTGGAATCAAGTGTTTCCATTCAACCACATATCTGCCTTGGATCCCAAGGAGATGTTTTTTAATGGTTATAGCCAATAGTCAATCATATTCGTGGCACTCTCATATCTCGAAACGAGCCACCTTTTTCGAACCTATCTGCCAGAGTAAGACACCAACGTAGTTTCTTAGACGTCCGTCCACATCTAACTGCTCCTCAGTCTCTACCCCACCCTCCATGCAGCTTTGTCCGTGTGATCGTTGCAGTTTAAGTTGGAACTGAACAGAAATTGGAGAGCGCTATATCTAAAACCTTGTAGCTCAGCCACATTATAACAACACAAATATGTGGATGATCATACATTTTCTACGTGTTTTGCGAATCTGTTTTGTTAGTTGTGCTGAGTATTATTCTTGTAAATATGTTGTCAAGTTACAAATGCTATTTGTTATTGAAGGATGAGACTACACATGAAATGTTAACTTTTGTAAGTAGACACGCTGGCCTAGTCAGGGAAAAGCTATTATCAAAGAGTGTAATCATTGTAAATGCATTTTTGCTGGGCTTTCGAGCGCTCCAAAAAAGTAGCAGTTAGGAGTCGCGAGGATACGATTGGTGTCGTTGGTTGTGTGTATTCGCCGGAGTGGCTATGAGTGCAGAGATAAAGTCTGTTTCCGATTTGCGGGCAGTGAAAACCGAAATAGTTGGATGGCGGATGTTTAATTCGGGCATGCTGTGTGTATGGCATTTATTGGGCACAGTACAAATGCAGCAAGAGTAATTCACATAACATCAAGAGTACTGCGGACCCTTGTCCCTGTGGACGTTGGTACGGCAAGATGATTAACCTGTGCCCATTTTACCGCTAAATGAACCCGCTCGACAAACCAACGGCATCATGAAGTGAAGTAAGATCTAGACTTTTTATAACTAGAAGTGTAAGAGGCTGACCAGCGTAATTGGAATTTTTTGTTTAAATAACATTGTTCTCGTACGTATTGTCACGTAAACAATTTTCCTAAGTCATTATCCAAGTCGTATCCATCCTATGCGTTTGTATGAACCGAGATGATCAGAAAATGAAGTGAACATTAATTTATTAGGTTATCAAAACATAATTTTTCCAACTTTTGGGCAGTTACGTAATAATGAAATCTTTGGCTGTAGTATGAATAATGTCAGAAATAGAATGACGGAAAAGCCAGTACTAATTCATTTGCTAAAAATAGAGTAAATTTAATAATAAAAAATGATGGTAAGTCTTTACGTAACTTGGACACTGAATTTCATGGCCAAAGCACAGTTCTAATTTGTAGCTTCTGGCATAATTTATAACTTTGTTACAAAGAAGTATCAGAGTAAGTGCTAGGTAAATGACGGTCCTTACCAGAGAGTAAATTCAAACAATCTCTCTGCTTGCTACAATTACGACAGTCAGTATTACGGTGAGCAAAGTAATGAAAAGTTTCTGTCCACAGCCAGTAAACAATCTTACTTTAATTGATATTTGAAAATTAATATAATATGTTGTATGTGTTTGTTATTTGGTTATTATTTGGCTACTGTCACGTGTGTGGTGTGAAGTGCTTGGAAGCGTGTGTCAGGAACCGTAACTACGTTATGATGGCAATAACTATTCCTACGTTAGACTGCTTACAAAGCAACTGGAATCACTCAATAGAGGAAAGTCCACTGGACCTGACGGGATACCAATTCGATTCTACACAGAGTACGCGAAAGAACTTGCCCCCCTTCTAACAGCCGTGTACCGCAAGTCTCTAGAGGAACGGAGGGTTCCAAATGATTGGAAAAGAGCACAGGTAGTCCCAGTCTTCAAGAAGGGTCGTCGAGCAGATGCGCAAAACTATAGACCTATATCTCTTACGTCGATCTCTTGTAGAATTTTAGAACATGTTTTTTGCTCGCGTATCATGTCATTTCTGGAAACCCAGAATCTACTATGTAGGAATCAACATGGATTCCGGAAACAGCGATCGTGTGAGACCCAACTCGCCTTATTTGTTCATGAGACCCAGAAAATATTAGATACAGGCTCCCAGGTAGATGCTATTTTTCTTGACTTCCGGAAGGCGTTCGATACAGTTCCGCACTGTCGCCTGATAAACAAAGTAAGAGCCTACGGAATATCAGACCAGCTGTGTGGCTGGATTGAAGAGTTTTTAGCAAACAGAATACAGCATGTTGTTATCAATGGAGAGACGTCTACAGACGTTAAAGTAACCTCTGGCGTGCCACAGGGGAGTGTTTTGGGACCATTGCTTTTCACAATATATGTAAATGACTTAGTAGATAGTGTCGGAAGTTCCATGCGGCTTTTCGCGGATGATGCTGTAGTATACAGAGAAGTTGCAGCATTAGAAAATTGTAGCGAAATGCAAGAAGATCTGCAGCGGATAGGCACTTGGTGCAGGGAGTGGCAACTGACCCTTAACATAGACAAATGTAATGTATTGCGAATACATAGAAAGAAGGATCCTTTATTGTATGATTATATGATAGCGGAACAAACACTGGTAGCAGTTACTTCTGTAAAATATCTGGGAGTATGGGTGCGGAACGATTTGAAGTGGAATGATCATATAAAATTAATTGTTGGTAAGGCGGGTACCAGGTTGAGATTCATTGGGAGAGTGCTTAGAAAATGTAGTCCATCAACAAAGGAGGTGGCTTACAAAACACTCGTTCGACCTATACTTGAGTATTGCTCATCAGTGTGGGATCCGTACCAGATCGGTCTGACGGAGGAGATAGAGAAGATCCAAAGAAGAGCGGCGCGTTTCGTCACAGGGTTATTTGGTAACCGTGATAGCGTTACGGAGATGTTTAATAAACTCAAGTGGCAGACTCTGCAAGAGAGGCGCTCTGCATCGCGGTGTAGCTTGCTCGCCAGGTTTCGAAAGGGTGCGTTTCTGGATGAGGTATCGAATATATTGCTTCCGCCTACTTATACCTCCCGAGGAGATAACGAATGTAAAATTAGAGAGATTAGAGCACGCACGGAGGCTTTCAGACAGTCGTTTTTCCCGCGGACCATACGCGACTGGAACAGGAAAGGGAGGTAATGACAGTGGCACGTAAAGTGCCCTCCGCCACACACCGTTGGGTGGCTTGCGGATTATCAATGTAGATGTAGAAAGTTCAGTTTCAATTTAATTACTCTTGTTCCGGTGAGGAACTGGCGACCATTGGTTCTTTTCATTAATGACATACTTTGAAAACCTTTTTTACAAATTTTCCACTAACTACAGTTAATTAGAAAACTAGTTTACATAACTAAAATATATAGTTAACCGAACTTTTTTTCTAATCGTCATTGCTAAAATACTGAGCAGTGGTGATTCGGTTATAACTTCATGTACTTCTCTCGGCTTTGCATTATTCTTTGCAGTAGATGCCTTTTCCCCACAGATTAGGGACTTAAGGTACACGGTCATATAGAAAAATCTAATTAGCCGGAGAGGTAGGAGGGTTATAAACTGTTTACAATGCGTAAGGCCAGCACCAAACGAAGCTTTCTTCTGCAACACGAGGTAGTAGTAGAAAGACAGTACAAGCAGTTATGGGACCTAGGGGAAAGACGAGGATTTTGTTGGTACAGTGCAGTGCGATGCATTTGCAAATTACATACAGGTACCGCAGTCCGAAGGAGATCTACATCCCTCAGAGTGCATTCATGCCTGTCATCCAAACATTCTCTCCATCATCGTTTTATTGTACCATACTACAGAGGAAAAAAACTACAAACTATAAAAAATTCGCTAACGTCATCCGACAGGGAACACCATAAGATTTTACCGCGTCCCTCTCTTCCGATATACACTGAAGAGCCAAAGAAACTGGTACACTTGCCTAATACCGTGTAGGGCCCCCGCAAACACGCAGAGGTGCCGCAACGCGACAGGGCATGGACTCGACTAACGTCTGAAGCAGTATTGAAGGGAATTGACACCATGAATCCCGCAGAGCTATCCGTAAATCCGTAAGAGTACGAAGGGGTGGAGATTGGAGATCTCTTCTGAAGAGCACGATGCAAGGCATCCCATATGTGCTCAATAATGTTCATCTCTGAAGAGTTTGGTGGCCAACGGAAGTGTTTAAACTCAGAAGAGTGTTCCTGGAGCCACTCTGTAGCAATTCTGGACGTGCAGGATGTCGCATTGTCCTGCTGGAATCGCCCATTGAAACGCACAGTGGACAGGAACGGATGCTGGTGATCATACACGGTGCTTACGTACGTATCACCTGTCAGCGTCGTATCTATATGTATCAGGGGCCCCATATCACTCCAGCTGCACATGCCCCACACCATTACAGAGCCTCCACCAGCTTGAACAGTACCCTGCTGATATGCAAGTTCATGGATTCATGAGGTTGTCTCCCATACCCGTAAATGTCTATTTGAATGATACGATTTGAAACGAGACTCATCCGACCAGGCAACATGTGTCCAGTCATCAACAGTCCAATGTCGGTGTTGACAGCCCAGGCGATGTTAAAGCTTTGTGTTTTGCAGTCATCAAGGGTACACGAGTGGGGCTTTGGTTCCAAAAGCCCATATTGATGATATTTCGTTGAATGATTTGCACGCTGACACTTGTTGATCGTCCAACACTGAAATCTGCAGCAATTTGAGGAAGGGTTGCATTTCTGTCACGTTGCGATTCTCTTCAGTCATCGTTGGTCCTGTTGTTGCAGGATCGTTTTCCAGCTGCAGCAATGTCGGAGATTTGATGTTTTACCGGATTCGTTATATTCACCGTACACTCTTGTAATGGTCATATGGGGAAAACCCCCACTTCATCGCTACGCCGTGTCCTACAGCCCGTGTGCCGAATATAACACCACGTTCAAACTCACTTAAATCTTGATAACGTGCCATTCTAGCAGCAGTAACCGATCTAACAACTGTGCCATACACTTGTCTTATATAGGCGTTACTGGCTGCAGCACCATATTCTGCCTGTTTACATATCTCTGTATTTACTTATGCATGCTGAGCCGTGCGTAGCTCGTGTTCCCGCCATCATGTATTTTACACCCTGTTTTTAACGTACTTCCACCTCACTACGTTAATTTAAATTACTGCTGTCACTGAGTTGCTGCTTTGTCTGACCATGAGCGGCGTTAGCAGCGCGTATCGATACATCCCCTCTCGTAGTATCTTTGCTTGACTGCTATTACTTCCCGGTCTTATCTGTCGTGAGGTAGTTCGGGTCGCGAGTTCGGGCGGCCAGTGAGTTGGAACGTGCAATGAGTGCGGTTCGGCCCTGTCAGTCGGTTGGAACGCGTCTGCAGGGCAGTCCGGACCTGCCAGTCGGGGAGTTGCAATGCGGCACTAGTACAGTCGGGTTTGGGGCAGCAGTGAGGTCTACGTCGACATGGCTCGCCCGACCGTTGCCGCCACGCATCACGCGAGCCGGGCCATGGTGGATCGTCGGTCTTCCTACCGGACGACGCGTTTTGGCTCGCCGATCGTTCGTGAGTCGGCTGTGTGTGTGTGTGTGTGTGTGTGTGTGTGCGCGCGCGCGCGCGCGCTTCGATCCCGATTTGTCTTCGTGTGTGCTTAGTTACTGTTGGGTATCGTTCAGGTCTTCGTGCAGTGTTTGTCAGGTTGTGTGTGTAGTTGGCGTTATTTCCACTGACGACTATTTTAGATGTTGTCGTCATTCTGAGAGCAGTCGGTCGGTTGTTGCGGACGAGGGAAGTTATCTCCGCGGGGTGCAGTCGGCTGGGCCGTTGGCAGCCCCTGCGCAGTATCGGAGCGTGTGTGGAGCTGTCTGATCGCTACGAGCTTCGTGGTTCACCGACCCAGGACGTCAAAGTTGAGTAATAGTTTCAACTACCCAAGCCACGTCCATTGATGTTGTGGTGGTTCGTTTCGGTGGTTTGCTGTTGGGGAGGTAATCCTTGTGAGCAACACCGAGTGTTTCTACTGCTGAAATTTAGCCGCAACGCGGTGCAATTAACTATTTTGGGTGACTACAATTCGAGTGCACCAGAGGAATTTTCTGCCTTTTGGCTGTTATTGTTCCGTTTACCTGCCCTGGCCACTAACGTATTTTCAGGCACCGTCCTTTCCTCACCTGTTGTCGCTGTCCAACATCGCGTGTAATTTTGACAGGTAAACATGTCCCCAATGAAGTACATCAACGCCTGTTTGCAGCTAGGGTGTCCATTTAATTATCATTTCATTTCTAGCAAAGCTGCATGGTCACCCACGGTAACTGTTCTTTCGGGAACAGATACTACCGTCATATATAGTTAAACATACTCCATTGTGGATTATCACGTTTGTAATCTTTTGTGTTTGAGTTCTCATTTACTGATTGTCGGGAAGCAAGTCGTTGTTTCAGTCGGTCCGTGGCTGCCTCCTGGTTGGGTTCCGACGGATGAAGTGTAGTTGGGCTCACCACCTGTCTCGCCTAAATGAACAAGGGCAGACCGACCTTCCTGGAGGCTTCTAAGTGGCACCGGTGTTTAATTACATGTTTTCAGCTACTTAAAATTTAAGGATTATGCTTATTTTTTCTTTTTCCTAAAATTTTGTAAAATTTATTCTTAAGTTTCTCTTTCAAGCCTAAACATTGCGGCCTTCTGCCTTTAAAAGACTATCGTAATGTAATGTAAAATTTTGAAATGTAATTGTGGCCTTCAGCCATTTGTATATATGTTTGTTCTGTCTACTTTGCTGTGATGTATTTTTTAATTATTTAATTGCTATCTTAATTGGATTTTTATCTTGGTGATTTGTTAAGATTTCTTGTTTGGCGGCCTTCAGCCGTGAAAGAGTTTCATTTGGTGAAGGTCCGGCTATGTGCCACTTTGGTTGTAAAAGTTATTAAATTACAATTAGAAGGTGAAACTGACCTCTACCTATTTGGCCCTTTCCGCAGTCCTATTACATATTTTGCCCAGCGGGTTTAGCGGGCGGCCCACATGCCTATACCAGTTTCTTTGGCACAAATATCGTCTGCATGCAGACATCGAGCATATGTGACGATACTATTAAAAATACAGGTACTGATCGAAGCCACCTGCACATACCAGTGTAAAGTTTCATTGCCCGTACTGTAGGAGTAGCATATCCCACAGACTATCAGTCACAAGAGAGGGTCCCTGTGTCCCTGGGTTGTTGTTTGATATATAGCTTTTTTCTGCTGTAACACATCCAAACAACATATGACTACAACTTTTTACATGGCCATACATTTTGTTTTTATTCCACCGCAACTTCAAGGTCTGTGTCAGGTTGTAAACTGACAGTAAAATGTTTTTATCCACTGGTACTGACTGAAAGCTGGACATAGCATGCTGTAAATTATGCTGCTGCTCCCATAACACACATACACAGGCTGATTTTAAATAAAAGACAGTCACAACATATGGAAACTGGAAGAGTTCCAGAGCATTATGGATCGTTTTCCAGATGGCTGTCCGAAGGTGAATGACGACCTCTGCATTTAAACTCATCTTGCCGGCCGTGGTGGCCAAGCGGTTCTAGGCGCTACAGTCTGGAACCGCGCGACCGCTACGGTCGCAGGTTCGAATTCTGCTCGGGCATGGGTGTGCGTGATGTCCTTAGGTTAGCTAGGTTTAAGTAGTTCTAAGTTCTAGGGGACTGATGACCTTAGAAGTTAAGTCCCATAGTGCTTAGAGCCAGCCATTTAAACTCACCTTTCACAGTGATTGGATAACTGGTGACTTGGTGTTCCGTTTTGATTTATTCCTCATATTTCAGTCACGTCTGCAATCACTGTTTCGTTGCAAACTATCTTCAGAAGTTGTTGCCCCTCCACCAAACAAGTGATGTCAGTCAATCATTGTGTGTAATCAACAGCTTACCAGTAGACAGTTGGGATGGAAGAGACCCCGTTGGTCTACTCTAATAAACATCACATTTGACAGTGCAATCAGTCTTAGCAATTTTACCAGCTCTTCCATAATTTCAACACCTACCAATGACACAGTAGCATGCTTCCCAGTTTCGTCACAACCCCCCCCCCCCCTCCCCACTACTTTGCGAGTACCATATACTAGATTGCGAATGGAGATAATGACTACATCCATTCATTGTTAATTCTTGAATATATATATATATATATATATATATATATATATATATATAAATAAAGTTAGAGATTGAAAGATAACCTCACATTGTCTTTGATCAATCCACCATCCAAAACTCTCACTAATTTAATCTGCAGCTGACCAGAAGTAGACCGCTACATTCCACATCTTGTGAAGGAGCAGAGAGAGCAGAGTCCGCAACTGCTGTTCTGCACTGTTCTTACAGCACCCATCCACGAGCACAAAATCTCTCCAGATGCTCGCATGTCGAGGAGGTTAGCACCCCTTATCTGTGTATGGTAGATATGTAAGTGCTGTGATGATATAACAGACGGTTAAGAAGAAGTAAACGTGCAATTTTTATGCATGATTGAGCTTCAGACAGACGGATTTTAAAGCATTTTACGTAAATCAACTGTGCTATCAGTTGAGTTATCCATTTTGCCTCAACACACAATTCTTAATATCGCCATCCGGCTCGTAAAGTACCTTTTCTAGTTTGTCTGGGATCAGTACCACGAAGGTATTGGTAAGAAAGAAAACATATGCACTCCTAAGGCTTCCATTGATATACCACAAAATTCATTCCCAGCTGGCAAAACCACTGCATCGGCATCGCCATCTTCACATATAGCTTCATCTAATTTATCCAGTACAGAATCATCTTCATTACTTTTACCTAGTTTACTATAATTGTTGCTAGTGACTAGTGCGTCATTAGAATTCGTCATACATTCTATCTCCACTAAATTCAGATCCGTCTCTGCCTCTCTTTCGATGACAGAATTTTTCAACAAACATACATTCTCTCCATCATTCACTACCCTTTCACCAAATAAATTCTCCAGCGCCACACCATCATCATCATCATCGAATCTCTGAACACATTTTACGAAATTTCTTGCGCCCTCTTTATAGTTGCACCCCTTAAAATTATTTCTAATTTTCTTTTTATTTCTCATATGTTCCATCTCCAACACGTGGCTTATTTGCCGAATTTCGACACCAACAGAATTTTTAAAATAACTTGTCCATTTCAAGGCCGGACCTAAGATGCGGCGATGTCTAATTTCCCGACCTCATATTCTGGTGTAACATTTCGTGAGGCCCTATCCCTGAAAACTCCGTTCCTGGTTTTAATTTCCATTTCCCCTCTTAAAATTATTATTATGCTGTAATTATTTATGTCATGGTCACTGTAATTTCCGTTCTGGTACTCATTTCATGGTCTACTATTCCCATTATGTGACTTAAATTTCAGCGCCTTTTCAAGTTTTTCAATAAAACCTAAGAAACTCGTCAATGCAATTTGTCGAACTATGGAAAAGATCCCATCGTAAAAATACCAGAAGTCGTCTCTTGAACGTTGTAATCTCCGTCAACACTCCCAGGGGACAATTTATAGGCCTCAATTTAGCTGGTTTACGCTCACAAAAATCCCTCATCGATCCACTTCCGCGTTTGAAACTTGATCCGTTTAGGAACTCATTCCGAAATCGTGTTTGTTTCGCTTCACTCCAGAATTTGTTCGGGAAACAAATCTCAAACACTTCGTAGGTAGTGAAACAAGCACTCTTTAAATTTGCCCATGATTGTGCATTGTTCTCAAGATGTCTTTTAGCGAAATTAATTTTTGTCTCTTCCGGCATTTTTCTCACAAAACCATGTCGACATGCAACATTGAAATCAACTGGGCGATAATCCCCATCATTTCAAAATCACCTTATCATTCCTGAATTACCCCATGGAACACCCATCACAGTAGTAGCCTGATTCGCTGCTAAAGCATTTGATTCTGCCCGTTCACCTTTGATCTGCTGTTTATACTGCATAACTTCATTACTAATCTGGGCCTCCAACTGTTGCCTATTTTTCAACACCTCTTTTTCACACTCTACCACACTAGCAGACTTAGTGGCCACATCCTCAAGTGCATTTTGTCTCAGCACACAATTCTTAATATCGCCATCCAGCTCGTAAAGTACCTTTTCCAATTTGTCCCCGAAATCATTTTCGACAGTGTCGACTGTGGTGTTGACGAAGCGAACCTCTTCAGTAATTTTGTCTACATCTGTCTTTATAGGTTCTAATATTGAATCAATCATATCTTCTATATCAGATTTAATTTTCTTCGCTTCAGCTTTTACACTTTCTTCTACACTTGTCTCTGCTGAAGCTATCTCTGCTTTTATTGAACCTGTCTCTGTACTCAGTACCCCCGTTTTAGAGTTCAAGTTTGTTAGTATTTCCCTCAGCCATGCCGCTGAATTATTCTCAGTAACATCTCCCTTATCTGATTTCAGACAGTCTGCCCCACTAATATCGTCTCTATCACAATATTATCTGAACCACACACTTTGGGTGACTGCTGGATCACTGGAAGTCCATTACTGACGGTAAGGCTGCGGGTTCACACACATTACGGTTATCGGCGGCAGGACTCATCGGTCGTGCTGGCTGCTTCTCCTGAACTGCTGCTGCCCGAAGTGCCGGTGCTGCCGATGCCGACGACCTCGAATTCGTCGCGGGCAATCTACGTTGCCGTGACCGCCACTGCAGACTCGAACCCAGCATGCCTCTGCGTAGCTTTCTTCTTCTTTCTTGAAGTTCCACCGCTGACTTCCCCACACATACTTTTGCTATCGACCCTCACGCACGCAATTGCTGCAAAATATTATGCTCTGAGATCACACGCAAACAGCGTATTGTGCAATATATTTGGGACGTGGATCACAGGATATTGTAAGGTGTTACAGTTAGAGTTATAATTCTAAACGAATTATATTCATATCGCGGACGAGAAAACACCAACTGCGACATTACCTAACGGTACAGCTGAGTAGTTGGTCTTCTAAATAGCAGTCCATACGAGCAAACCAGCTACGTCTTTACCTGTGGTTTTATTCGTACCTTCGGTACTTGGGCTATCCATGGCTCTGTTTAAAAATAATAGCTCGATGTAGTCATAGAGTCGCGCCGCGCACGTCTGCTTTCATGCCGTGCAGCAACTTCGCTGCTAGTGATAACCTGTACCTGTGACCCTGCAGTCAAATATTTTATGCACTGGCCAGAATTGCAAGTTAATAAAATACACAGAAATACAAAATAAAAGTTTAATGAATAATTGACTTACAAGGGTTCTATTCTAACGTCTGTAATTGATGTAGAGCACAGATTATTATGTTGAATAATTTTGATCCAAGAAAGGACATTGCAAATAAACAGGATGGTATACTACGGTATTCAGTTAAGATACAGACAGAGAATATCCTTTTCAGATGCAGTAAAGTTACGTCGAGAGCGTCAAGAGAACGGTAGCAAACGTCCCAAACTAAATAGTCATCAAAGACTCGGGAAAATTAAGTTCATCTCGTGAATACGATACACGAGAGACTCACCAGTTCGAAACAGTTCAGAATTCAACACGATGATTCACAAATTAACATACGCAATACAAAGAGTAGTAACTCTTACTCTGTCTATGCGCAGTTCTGTATTGCCAGCGGAAAGAGTTAAAGAAAACTACTTTGAGGCAAACTTAGACCTCTCGAATTATTAAGTTCCTTCAGAAGTATGATAGCGGCCGTTCACCGTCCAGAATCAAACTCCACGATCGAATCACGCTCCTTACCACAGGCACTTCTGCCTTCTTCCAGCATTTGACATAAAGTGTGCAGAGTCGCTCCCTTGAGCTCTTCACTCGAACTAAAAATACATCGTCCTTAAGCTCTACCGACCTGATTTGATTCATACTGAGCAATTTCCGGGCTAAACTAATTTATTACAACAACGTTTAAATAAAGGAATGACGTAAACATTCGGCTACTTTCAGATCATTTACAATAAATATAATAAGCCAGCATTCTACCGTAAGTGCTCACGATAAATGACAGCAGATTGTCCTTAAGTATTAAAATCGTTTATTCCCGCTTGACAGGAACGTCTTTTGATCTCTTTTTAATGTGATTGGCCACTTTTAAATTAACACAGTCTTTAATAGCACTTACAATCAACATTTACATATCGTTACTGGCAAAACAGTAAACTGTTCTTTAAAAAAATACACAAATATGACAAAATATGAGGTATTCATTTGCTGCGTAATTGTGGAGAATGCGATGTTCTGACAACCATTTGAGGAACAAAAAAATATAAAAGACGTAATTAATCAAGAAATAAAATTGATACAGATATATAGAGGGCTATAAACACAAAATCAAATAGAGGTAATGCAGGAGTAAGTTTAATAATGAATAGGAAAATAGGAATGCAAGTAAGCTACTACAAACAGCATAGTGAACGCATTATTGTGGCCAAGACAGATACGAAGCCCACACCTACTACAGTAGTACCAGTTTATATGCCAACTAGCTCTGCAGATGACGAAGAAATTGAAGAAATGTATGATGAAATAAAAGAAATTATTCAGATTGTGAAGGGAGACGAATATTTAATAGTCATGGGTGACTGGAATTCGAGTGTAGGAAAATGGAGAGAAGGAAACATAGTAGGTGAATATGGATTGGGGCTAAGAAATGAAAGAGGAAACCACCTGGTAGAATTTTGCACAGAGCACAACATAATCATAACTAACACTTGGTTTAAGAATCATGAAAGAAGGTTGTATACATGGAAGAACCCTGGAGATACTAAAAGGTATCAGATAGATTATATAATGGTAAGACAGAGATTTAGGAACCAAGTTTTAAATTGTAAGACATTTCCAGGAGCAAATGTGGACTCTGACCACAATCTATTGGTTATGACCTGTAGATTAAATCTGAAGAAACTGCAAAAAGGTGGGAATTTAAGGAGATGGGACCTGGATAAACTGAAAGAACCAGAGGTTGTACAGAGTTTCAGGATGAGCATAAGGGAACAATTGACAGGAATGGGGGAAACAAATACAGTAGAAGAAGAATGGATAGCTTTGAGGGATGAAGTAGTGAAGGGAGCAGAGGATCAAGCAGGTAAAAAGACAAGGACTAGTAGAAATCCTTGGGTAACAGAAGAAATATTGAATTTAATTGATGAAAGGAGAAAATATAAAAATGCAGTAAATGAAGCAGGCAAAAAGGAATACAAACGTCTCAAAAATGAGATCGACCAGAAGTGCAAAATGGCTAAGCAGGGATGGCTAGAGGACAAATGTAAGGATGTAGAGGCCTATCTCGCTAGGGGTAAGATAGATACTGCCTACAGGAAAATTAAAGAGACCTTTGGAGATAAGAGAACGACTTGTATGAATATCAAGAGCTCAGATGGAAACCCAGTTCTAAGCAAAGAAGGGAAAGCAGAAAGGTGGAAGGAGTATATAGAGGGTCTATACAAGGGCGATGTACTTGAGGACAATATTATGGAAATGGAAGAGAATGTAGATGAAGATGAAATGGGAGATATGATACTGCGTGAAGAGTTTGACAGAGCACTGAAAGACCTGAGTCGAAACAAGGCCCCCGGAGTAGACAACATTCCATTGGAACTACTGACGGCCTTGGGAGAGCCAGTCCTGACAAAACTCTACCATCTGGTGAACAGGATGTATGAAAACGGCGAAATACCCTCAGACTTCAAGAAGAATATAATAATTCCAATCCCAAAGAAAGCAGGTGTTGACAGATGTGAAAATTACCGAACTATCAGTTTAATAAGTCACAGCTGCAAAATACTAACACGAATTCTTTACAGACGAATGGAAAAACTAGTAGAAGCAAACCTCGGGGAAGATCAGTTTGGATTCCGTAGAAACACTGGAACACGTGAGGCAATACTGACCTTACGACTTATCTTAGAAGAAAGATTAAGGAAAGGCAAACCTACGTTTCTAGCGTTTGTAGACTTAGAGAAAGCTTTTGACTATGTTGACTGGAATACTCTCTTTCAAATTCTAAAGGTGGCAGGGGTAAAATACAGGGAGTGAAAGGCTATTTACAATTTGTACAGAAACCAGATGGCAGTTATAAGAGTCGAGGGACATGAAAGGGAAGCAGTGGTTGGGAAGGGAGTAAGACAGGGTTGTAGCCTCTCCCCGTTGTTGTTCAATCTGTATATTGAGCAAGCAGTAAAGGAAACAAAAGAAAAATCCGGAGTAGGTATTAAAATCCATGGAGAAGAAATAAAAACTTTGAGGTTCGCTGATGACATTGTAATTCCGTCAGAGACAGCAAAGGACTTGGAAGAGCAGTTGAATGGAATGGACAGTGTCTTGAAAGGAGGATATAAGACGAACATCAACAAAAGCAAAACAAGGATAATGGAATGTAGTCTAATTAAGTCGGGTGATGCTGAGGGAATTAGATTAGGAAATGAGGCACTTAAAGTAGTAAAGGAGTTTTGCTATTTGGGGAGCAAAATAACTGATGATGGTCGAAGTAGAGAGGATATAAAATGTAGGCTGGCAATGGCAAGGAAAGCGTTTCTGAAGAAGAGAAATTTGTTAACATCCAGTATTGGTTTAAGTGTCAGGAAGTCATTTCTGAAAATATTCGTATGGAGTGTAGCCATGTATGGAAGTGAAACATGGACGATAAATAGTTTGGACAAGAACAGAATAGAAGCTTTCGAAATGTGGTGCTACAGAAGAATGCTGAAGATTAGATGGGTAGATCACATAACTAATGAGGAGGTATTGATTAGAATTGGGGAGAAGAGGAGTTTGTGGCACAACTTGACAAAAAGAAGGGACCGGTTGGTAGGACATGTTTTGAGGCATCAAGGGATCACAAATTTAGCATTGGAGGGCAGCGTGGAGGGTAAAAGTCGTAGAGGGAGACCAAGAGATGAATACACTAAGCAGATTCAGAAGGATGTAGGTTGCAGTAGGTACTGGGAGATGAAAAAGCTTGCACAGGATAGAGTAGCATGGAGAGCTGCATCAAACCAGTCTCAGGACTGAAGACCATAACAACAACAACAACAACAACAACAACATATAGATTTCAGGGATGATAGCTACAGTGCAATGCTATTATCGGAGATAACGTTTGTTGAAATAGCGTGAACCAATTAAATGTTGTTAATTCATAGGGTCACTGTGAAAATGCTTTTTTCACTGTGGGATGTTACCTTCTGTAGTTTTCAAGATATTGAGATATTGATGTGTCTCTGGATACGCGTCATTTTTCAGAGACCACAAATGTATTCATATCTGCATTAATATTTGATGTGAGTTATTGTCGAATCTCAAAGGACCCTCCAGGGCAGCGTCCAGCCGTGCAACAAATTCGCCGTACCGCTTACCAATTCTAGGCGACCGATTAGCTCGCCTACATACGCATAACGGCACTGTGCAAGCTGGAGCTGACTCCATAATAGTGTGGGCTGTGTTTACATGGAATTTACTGCGTCCTCGGTTATGTTCAGCAACTTGGAGACCATTTGCAGCCATTCATGGACTTCGTATTCACATACAGCGATGAAATTTGATGACAAGGCGCCAGGTCACTAGCCCACAATAGTTCGCGATTGGTTTGAAGAACATTCTGAACAACTTGAGCGAATGATTTTGCCACCCAGATCGCCCGACGTGAATCCCATCGAAAATATATGGGACATAATTGAGAGGTCAATTCGTGTACAAAATCCTGCACCGGCAACACTTTCGCAATTATGGACGGCCTTAGAGGCAGCATGATTCAATATTTCTGCACCGACTTCCAACGACTTGTTGAGTCAGTACCACGTCGAACTGCTGCACTGTTGTTGTTGTTGTTGTGGTCTTCAGTCCTGAGACTGGTTTGATGCAGCTCTCCGTGCTACTCTATCCTGTGCAAGCTTCTTCATCTCCCAGTACTTACTGCAACCTACATCCTTCTGAATCTGCTTAGTGTATTCGTCTCTTGGTCTCCCTCTACGATTTTTACCCTCCACGCTGCCCTCCAATGATAAATTTGTGATCGCCTGATGTCTCAGAATATGTCCTACCAACCGGACCCTTCTTCTTGTCAAGTTGTGCCACAAACTCCTCTTCTCCCCAATTCTATTCAATACCTCCTCATTAGTTATGTGATCTACCCATCTAATCTTCAGCATTCTTCTGTAGCACCACATTTCAAAAGCTTCTATTCTCTTTTTGTCAAAACTATTTATCATCCATGTTTCACTTCCATACAAGGCTACACTCCATACAAATACTTTCAGAAACGACTTCCTGTCACTTAAATCTATACTCAATGTTAACAAATTTCTCTTCTTCAGAAACGCTTTCCTTGCCATTGCCAGTCTACAATTTATATCCTCTCTACTTCTACCATAATCAGTTATTTTGCTCCCCAAATAGCAAAACTCCTTTACTACTTTAAGTGTCTCATTTCCTAATCTAATTCCCTCAGCATCACCCGACTTAATTCAACTACATTCCATTATCCTCGTTTTGCTTTTGTTGATGTTCATCTTATATCCTCCTTTCAAGACACTGTCCATTCCGTTCAACTGCTCTTCCAGGTCCTTTGCTGTCTCTGACAGAATTACAATGTCATCGTTGAACCTCAAAGTTTTTATTTCTTCTCCATGGATTTTAATACCTACTCCGAACTTTTCTTTTGTTTCCTTTATTGCTTGCTCAATATACAGATTGAATAACATCGGGGAGAGGCTACAACCCTGTCTCACTCCCTTCCCAACCACTGCTTCCCTTTCATACCCCTCGACTCTTATAACTGCCATCTGGTTTCTGTACAAATTGTAAATAGCCTTTCGCTCCCTGTATTTTACCCCTGCCACCTTCAGAATTTGAAATAGAGTATTCCAGTCCACATTGTCAAAAGCTTTCTCTAAGTCTACAAATGCTAGAAACGTAGGGTTGCCTTTACTTAATCTAGCTTCTAAGATAAGTCGTAGGGTCAGTATTGCCTCACGTGTTCCAATATTTCTACGGTATCCAAACTGATCTTCCCCGAGGTCGGCTTCTACTAGTTTTTCCATTCGTCCGTAAAGAATTCGTGTTAGTATTTTGCAGCCGTGACTTATTAAACTGATAGTTCGGTAATTTTCACATCTGTCAACACCTGCTTTCTTTGGGATTGGAATTATTATATTCTTCTTGAAGTCTGAGGGTATTTCGCCTGTCTCATATATCTTGCTCACCAGATAGAGTTTTGTCAGGACTGGCTCTCCCAAGGCTGTCAGTAGTTCTAATGGAATGTTGTCTACTCCCGGGGCCTTGTTTCGACTCAGGTCTTTCAGTGCTCTGTCAAACTCTTCATGCAGTATCATATCTCCCATTTCATCTTCATCTACATTCTCTTCCACTTCCATAATATTGTCCTCAAGTACATCGCCCTTGTGTAGACCCTCTATATACTCCTTCCACCTTTCTGCTTTCCCTTCTTTGCTTAGACTGGGTTTCCATCTGAGCTCTTGATATTCGTGCAAGTGGTTCACTTTTCTTCAAAGGTCTCTTTAATTTTCCTGTTGGCAGTATCTATCTTATCCCTCGTGAGATAAGCCTCTACATCCTTACATTTGTCCTCTAGCCATCCCTACTTAGCCATTTTCACTTCCTATCGATCTTATTTTTGAGACGTTTCTATTCTTTTTTGCCTGCTTCATTTACTGCATTTTTGTATTTTCTCCTTTCATCAATTAAATTCATTATCTCTTCTGTTACCCAAGGATTTCTAGCAGCCTTCGTCTTTTTACCTACTTTATCCTCTGCTGCCTTCACTACTTCATCCCTCAAAGCTACCCATTCTTCTTCTACTGTATTTGTTTCCCCCATTCCTGTCAATTGTTCCCTTATGCTCCCCTTGAAACTCTGTACAACCTCTGGTTTAGTCAGTTTATCCAGGTCTCATCTCCTTAAATTCCCGCCTTTTTGCAGTTTCTTCAGTTTTAATCGACAGTTCATAATCAATAGATTGTGGTCAGAGTCCTCATCCGCTCTTGGAAATGTCTTACAATTTAAAACCTGGTTCCTAAATCTCTGTCTTACCATTATATAATCTATCTGAAACCTGTCAGTATCTCCAGGCTTCTTCCACGTATACAACCTCCTTTTATGATTCTTGAACCAAGTGTTAGCTGTGATTAAGTTGTGCTCTGTGCAAAATTCTACCAGACGGCTTCCTCTTTCATTTCTTCCCCCCAATCCATATTCACCTACTACGTTTCCTTCTCTCCCTTTTCCTACTACCGAATTCCAGTCACCCATGACTATCAAATTTTCGTCTCCCTTCACTATCTGAATAATTTCTTTTATTTCATTATACATATCTTCAATTTCTTCGTCATCTGCAGAGCTAGTTGGCATATAAACTTGTACTACTGTGGTAGGCGTGGGCTTCGTGTCTGTCTTGGCCACAATAATGCGTTCACTATGCTGTTTGTAGTAGCTTACCCGCATTCCTATTTTTTTATTCATTATTAAACCTACTCCTGCATTACCCCTATTTGATTTTGTATTTATAACCCTGTATTCGCCTGACCAAAAGTCTTGTTCCTCCTGCCACCGAACTTCACTAATTCCCACTATATCTAACTTTAACCTATGCCAGGCAAAAGGAGGTCCGACACGAAATTGGGAGGTATATCCCGCACGACTTTTGTCAAAAGGTTCAAATGGCTCTGAGCACTATGGGACTTAACACCTGAGGTCATGAGTCCCCTAGACTTAGAAGTACTTAAACCTAACTAATCTAAGGACAGCACACACGTCCAGGCCCGAGGCAGGATTCGAATCTGCGACCGTAGCAGCAGCGCGGTTCTGGACTAACGCGCCTAGAACCGCTAGGCCACAACGGCGACTTTTGTCACCTCACTATACGACACACACACACACACACACACACACACACACACAGCTCAATATGCTGCTTCAAGTTTACGCATTCGAGGATGCGCCACAAGTTTATGCATTCAAGGTTGCGACAGAACACACACACACACACACACACACACACACAGCTCAATATGCTGCTTCAAGTTTACGCATTCGAGGATGCGCCACAAGTTTATGCATTCGAGGTTACGACAGAACAGACAACTGTGCAGTAAAAAGAATGCTGTAATTCCATTATTCCGCCAGCACACTCGTCTTATTGACCGCTGAATGTGCAACGGTTACGCAGGCGTTCCGTCAAATCGATCCTGCTCGATGGTGCCTCCTGATTCCCTATGATGTGCAGTCTTCTGCAGTGCTCAACTTTCTCCCTTGCAGAACTGCTCAGCCTTCCTTCTTGTCCCCGGACGGCACTACTCTCGCCTCGCGCCCTTACAACGCCGGCGCCGCCACCGGTCTAGCCATGGGGCCGTTCAGCTTATGCGTATGGTAGCGTCTTGTGACAGCACAAACATGCTGATGCAAACAACTTCTCACGCTGTAGTTTATGCATGTGCTGTTCTTTATTTTGTCAGTGTGTTTTAGTAGTTTCTGTGGAAAGAGAACGGAAAAGAATACCCTAAAACTTTACACATAGTCTTAAAAAAATGTCCCACAAGGGCGCAGTGATGCTCGTAGGATCAAGAGAAGTTAGAGCGTGCACTCGAAAGAGAAGAAAAATGCGAGAGAGGTGTCTCATTAGCAGAGAAAAAACACAGGTACAAACCTAGAAAGACACAGATTCAACAGGGACCATATCAGAACTGTAGATTATACTAATTTACTTAAGAATAGGGACGTGTAACAAGTTAAAGTAAGCAACACGCAAAAATGAATGTTACGCGGATGTGAACGAAAGGTGTAAATACTTACCAAAGGTACTTATGCAACCGCAGAAGACGTTGCAGATACGGAGAAAGTAAAAGAAAAGAAATCTCAACTCGTACGAGGTAACTATTAACGAGAAGATATGAGGTTCAAGAAAATGATAATAGAAACATAACTGAGTATGCTGAATTAAACAAAACCTTTGGTAAACAATTTCTGATGGGTGTAGTGAGACAAAATGAAATTCGGCAATAGAACCCGTTAAAAACAATAACATTATGAAGAAAAGAAACAGGAAATGTTAATGTTAGTGAGAAAATTGAAAAAGCATTTCAAAACTTCCTCCCGTATTAGTAGAAAGCAAGACATGAACCAGAAGCAGATATTTGATCGCGAAAATAATACTGCTGGTTTTTTACTTGATTAAAGTTGGAGGCAAAGATACGCAAAATTTCTTACAGGAAGTTTACGAAAAAAGAAAGTTCTCCAAAACCTGGAAAAATTTTGTAATTGCTCTGTTGTACAAGAAAAGAGACGAAGCGCCGCTTCATATTCGTAATATGCACCGAAACGCTAAAGAAACTGGTATAGGAATGAGTATTCAAATACAGATATATGTTAACAGGCAGAATACGGCGCTGCGGTGGGCAACTTTCATATAAGACAACAAGCGTCTGGCTCAGTTGCTAGACAATGACAGTTTATAAAGATTTAAGTGAGTTTGAACGCGGTGTTATAATCGGCGCATGAGTGATGGGACACAGCATCTACGAGGTAGAGATGAAGTGGGGATTTTACCGTACGACCATTTCACGAATGTACCATGAATATCAGGAATCCGATAAAACATTAAATCTCCGACATCGTTGGGGCCGGAAAAAGATCCTGGAAGAACGGGACCAACGATGACTGAAGAGAATCGTTTAACGTGATAGAAGTGCAACCCTTCTACAAATTGCTGCAGATTTCAGTGCTGGGCCATCAACATGTGTCAGCGTGCAAACCATTCAACGAAACCTCATCGACATGGGCATTCGGAGCCGAAGACCCGTTCGTGTACCTTGATGACTGCACGACACAAAGCTTTACGCCTCGCCTGGGCCCGTCAACAGCGACATTGGACTCTTGATGACTGCAAACATATTGCCTGGTCGGACGAGCCTCGTTTCAAACTGTATCGGGCGAATGGACGTGTACGGGTATGGAGGCACTCTCATGAATTCATGGATCCTGCATGTCAGCGGGGGACTATTCGAGCTGGTGGAGGCTCTGTAATGGTGTTGGACGTGTGCAATTTAAAGGAATTTAAAGTTATCTTCAATTTGCACAGAAACCAAATTGGGCTTTAGAGAAATTTATCAGGAATAAAATTCAGGGAATGCAAAATTATCTGAAACTTATACAGAAACCAGATTTCAGCTGTAAGAATTAAAAACGTGAAAGTGGCAGTAGTTAAGGTGAGAATGAGAGAGAGTTCTAGTAGCAGCTGTCATGTTGAACTTGGGTAGGCAACTACCAACTATGGCTAATTAGTCATCACGATTAGAAGCAAAGCACTGAGTGACCTCTGTGCGGAAGCTGAAATAGCTTACATTACACCTAGCGGCGAAGTTTTCCCCTTGAAGCCTTGCTGTGAAGTCTTCTGCTACAGGAGGATCTCTCGTCTAATGTGTGTAAAATTTTTATGTGCATATCCACACATGTGAGTGGCCAGTTGGAACCTTCGCCTCACCAGTTAAATTATTTAGTAAGATGTTTGTTTACTGTTCAGGAACGACTTTCGTTCCGCACTAAAAGACAAACACACACTCCAAGAAAGTACCTCACCGTAAACATTCCTGTGTTGTCTTGAGTTATGTTTAATTTCTTATATGTGCTAGCTCTGTGTCCTATTGAGTTGGTCATTTGTTGCCGGAACCGCGCGGCTGCAACGGTCGCAGGTTAGAATCCTGCCTCGGGCATGGATGTGTGTGTGATGTCCTTAGTTTAGTTAGGTTTAAGTAGTTCTAAGTGTAGGGGGCTGATGACCTCAGATGTTAAGCCCCATAGTGCGTAGAGCCATTTGAACCATTTGGCCATTTGTCAGTTGTCTTCGATGAGTGCACTTACTGAGCAAATATCACCTTGACTGCAGCGCAGCAACGCGTAATAGGTCAGTGCCCTGTCTTGTCCATTGTTCAATATCTGGAGATAGTGCCCGGGAGCGACGTTGGCCAGCGACTTTCTCCCTATCGCTGTCGATGGCTCCAGTCGGGCGAAGACCTCCACTGACCAACAAAGTATTGGTTACTCCTGAGTAGTAATTCGGAGTAGTCATTACTTTTTAGCCGACTCACATGTACATAGGAAAGATATTAAACTTATCGTTCTTGCAGCAGAAACTATATCGCATAATTGAGAAATATTTGTTTAGAGTAATTGTTCTAAGAACGTTGTTTCCTTTTAGCTTTTGTAGTTCATGTGTTGCGTCTGTGCTTTGCCTGATATATAAAGTTAGCAGCTCTGTCCTGGTTCGAGATGACCCTGAACATTAAATCTGTTTGCTGCTCTTGATGTGAGTAATAGTGATTAACTTCTCTGCAGTACTGAACAATTTGAGTGGAAGTATTTTGAGAACACATACAGTGTCCCCCCCCCCCCCCCATCCCCTCAAATAAAAGTATACACTCTTTTACAGCTCGTAACTGCAATACTTCTTTTTTCTTCTTCTAGTGTGACGGCTTGAAAAATATCTGAAGGCGGGCTGAACCAGAGCAAAGGAAGTTCATTCTGAAGTGCTAGTGGAAGACTAACAACATAAGTGAAGTGCAGAGATAATTCTGAATGAAGTTTTAACGAGATGCACCAACGCGACTTACAATTACTCGCCTGCGAGATAACGTTGAGGAAGAAGGATTGTTCAGAATGCCCACAATAATCATTCCGGAAGAACATGATCACCCACCGGCCCTACAAGAGATAGGGAAGTCATCGAAAGGTCTCAGCAATCTACTGTGCGGCAAGCGGCTCGTGAGACAGGAATTCTAAAAAGCGCGATCAATTCTAAAAAGCGTGATCAATGGAAACGTTTTATTCCTAGATTACTCCAAGCTCTGAATGAGAGTGATTCTGACCAGAGAATTGAATTTTGTGAATGGTGTCAAGCAAGATGCGCACAGGACAAACAGTTCCCATACAGGGTGGTTTGGAGTGATAAGGCCACTTTTAAGTTAAATGGTTCAATTAATCGTCACAGTTGTACCTACTGGGCAACTGTGAATGCTGATGTAACAGTGGAACACCATGTGAACCTACCAGAAGTTACAGTGTTGTGTGGTTTATGAGAATTTTGTTTGATTCGACCTTACTTTTTTGAGCATCCTTTGACTAGCGAAAATTACCTGAACTTACTACAGGGATACGCCATGCTACACATCGAAGAGAAGTTTCAGGATGGAGAACAATTTTAAGTTGTCTTTTTTATTTGTAGTTCACTGTTGCTGTTTGAGTTTACATACTGTCATTTACTCATTTGGAGATAGTGAGTGGAGCTGTGGACTCTAGAAAATGGGGTGCCTAGTGGAGAAATCGGAATATTTCCGACACATTCTTGTGTTTGAGTACAATAGAGGGGCGACAGCAACGGAGGCAGCCAGAAACATTTGATTCGTTTCTGGGCATAATGCTGTTGGACAGAGCGCGGCAAGAAAATGGTTTTCTCGTTTTAATGAGGATTGTTTTGACATTAGTGACTCTCTACGTTCAGC
Source organism: Schistocerca piceifrons (assembly GCF_021461385.2). Lineage (NCBI taxonomy): Eukaryota > Metazoa > Arthropoda > Insecta > Orthoptera > Acrididae > Schistocerca > Schistocerca piceifrons. The sequence goes on along the minus strand of NC_060139.1, from coordinate 730,412,228 downwards.
AGGACTTTTGTGGTTTGATGAAGATCGTTTAAACGCATTAATCCACAATGATCAACGTCAGTGTACTCGAGACTGGCAAATGTGATGAACTGTGATCGTTCCAGCGTCGTGCGATATTTGCATGGAACGGAGAAAATTCATCAAAATCGGGTGTATTGGTACCCATTGCTCTAAGCCAAAGTCACAAAAATCAGCGTGTGGACGTATGTGCATCTCTGCTTGCTCACATCGATTGACTCGTGAACACCGACTATTTGTATGCCGTATCGTTACTGTTCACGAGAAATAGTATTTTTATGCTAGCACAAGAAGAAGAAAGGAATGGTTGAGCCCAAACAAAGCAGCAGCTTCCCGTACAGAAACTTGCGCACATCAACAAAAGAATGTAATGCATCTGGTGGAACAGTGATGGTATGGTGTACGACGAATTGCTTCCCCGAGTTGTAACCATCACTGTCGACATTTATTGACAACAACTGAGACGTCTTGTAGCTGCAATCCAAGAACAACGACAAGGAAGACTGCATGAAGTGTGCTACTCAACGATAACGCCCGTCCCCATTCTGCTAGACTGGCAATACACACTATACAGAAGTTGGGTTGGGAAGTCATTCCGCACCCACCATGTTCACCTGATCTTGTGTCCTCCGATTATCATCTTTTCCTCTGTCTATCGGACAACTTTCAAGGAACTTCCTCTCCTCATGGTTCAGCGAGTTCTTCGTCTCAAAACCACGTGACTTCTACAGTGGCAGAATGTTGTACATAGTGAATTAGACTATAGTATTATGCCTTAAATCTCTGTTGTGTTTATTAAATTTATGGAAAAACGCTTCGAACTTGCGCACCAACCCAATGGTTCCAGCAGGATGGAGTACCTCCTCACTACCATCGCAACGTAAGAGCCTGCCGTGACGAACACCTACTGGACAGACGAATAGGACGAGGCAGTACCAAGTACCCTCCACCATGTCCAGGTTTTACCCTTATGGGTTTTTTTCTATTGAGCATATGAAGCACAATGTTTATAGCATAAGACCGGCTACAGTCAATGAGTTGAAAGCAGCCGTTGTAAATGAATAGGCCAAAATACCAATTGCAAGGATAAGGAACGTTTTGGGTTCCATCGATCAGCGTTATTTTCGGTGTGTGGACCATAATGGTCAACAGTTTGAACACTTTCAATAAATGGCTGGCTTCTACACTGGTTTACATTATTTTTAATTCTGTCTTTCATAATAAATATTACAATTACAGTCGTAAAAAGAGTGTACACATTTTCTGGACATCCCATATTTCGTCTAGTTCATAGCCTGTTTTGGCCTAGGTATATGTCGCATGATGAAGTTTCTGCGTGGGAGGCCCTCTAAACGTCACATTTGTGGTGCACGTCTCGGCAAGAGACTGTTCGCCGATCATATTTCCCGTTGCGGCCTATCAAAAACTCATTACGTAACACCAGAGCAACCTGAAATTTATCTCCACGAGGCATGCTTAAAAGCGACGAATCTCATGTGTAGAAATCAATGCATGTGAAGCAACTGAAGCAGTAAGATTAAATCATTGAATACTAATTACTGGGTCTGATTACTTACATAACAAATATATTAGAAATATTTATTTGTTACACAACTCCTGGAAGATGAACATTTGTGAACTGAGTATAATTCCGTATTACCGAGTTCCAAACTTTTATTCTCCATGTATTTTAATTTATCTTACTGTTTCAACTAACGTGAACATTAGTATTTACAAACTGTAAATCTATACAAGAAAAAGAGTTGTAAAGAAAGAAGATTGTTGAAATGTGTTTAATAGCGTAGTGAATGCAAAGGTATAACACCATGTGACGGGGATGCACTGACACACGAAAGCAACCGCTAAGTTCTTGTTGGCTGTCTATGGAAAACCTAACTTAAAGGTGGACAATGAGGACGTATCTAGAACAGCACCGTTTAAATTTTTTTGACACCGAGAAGCTTATGTCCACAAATCAGCACGGTTGTAGAAAGCATCACTCGTGCAAAACTCGGCTTACCCTTTTCTCAAATGATATACTGCTAACAATGGCCGGCCGCGGTGGTCTAACGGTTCTAGGCGCGCAGTCCGGAACCGCGCGACTGCTACGATCGCAGGTTCGAATCCTGCCTCGGGCATGGATGTGTGTGATGTCCTTAGGTTAGTTAGGTTTAAGTAGTTCTAAGTTCTAGGGGACTGATGACCACAGATGTTAAGTCCCATAGTGCTCAGAGCCATTTTTTTGCTAACTGTGGATGAAGGGCAACAGGCACATTACATACTTCTAGATTTCCGGAATGCATTCGACACGGTGCCGCATTGCAGACTGTCAACGAAGGTACGAGCATATGGACTAGGTCCCCAGATATGTGAGGGACTCTGAGACTTTTTAAGTAATAGAATCTAGTATGCTGCCCTCGACGGCGAGTGTTCATCACAGATAAAGGTATCGTTAGGATTGCCTCAGGGAAGTATGGTTGGAGCACTATTATTTTCTGTGTACATAAATGATCTGACGGACTTGGTGGGTACCTGTCTGCGGTTGTTTGCTGATGATGCTGTGGTACACGGGAAGGAGTCAAAGTTTAATGACTATAGGGGGATACAAGATGACATAGACAAAATTTCTTGCTGGTGTGATGACTCGCAGCTAGCTGTGGATGTAGAAAAATGTAAGTTAATGCGGATAAGTAGAAAATGCAAATCCGCCATGTTCGGGATACAGCTTCCTGCTTGACACTGTCACGCCGTTTAAATGCCTGGGTGTGACGTTACAGAGCGGTATGATATGGAAGGAGCATTTGAGGATTGTGATAGGGAAGGCGTGTGGTCGACTTCGGTTTATGGGGACAATTTTGGGAAAGTGTGGCTCATCTGTACAGAAGACCACATATGGGACGCTGGTGCGAGTTGTCCTTGAGTACTGTTCGAGTGTTTGGGATTTGTGCCAGGTCAGATTGAAGGAAGCTATCGAAGCAATCAAGGGTGGGCTGCTAGATTTGTTGCTGATAGGTTCGAACAACACACAAATGATACAGAAATGCTTCTGGAACTCAAATGGGAATCCCTGGAAGGAAGGCGACGTCCTTTTCGAGGAACACTATTGAGAAAATTTAGAGAAACTGCATTTGAAGCTGACTACAGAACGACTCTACTGGCCCCAACGTACATTTCGCGCGAGGAACGCAAAGATAAGATACGAGAAATTAGGGCTCATACAAAGGCATTTTCACTCGCCCTGTTTGCGAGTCGACAGCAGCTTCCGATAGCTTGTAGAGTATATATGTATGTGATGAGCATACTGTAAGACCTTCCATACACACACCATCAGATTATTTGACTTGTTGCTCTAACGATGTAGGCGAGTGTCAGCAATATGTCTCGTGGTCTTATCGTGGCATGTTTATCTTCTGCCATTAGGTCAGACGATAGAAATGCCACTTGCACACTTAGATTAGCAGATTGACGGTGACCAACTTAGAACTTGATTAATTTTCACACACATTTATTAAAATAATAACAAGCATAAAAATTACTTAACTTGGTTCTGGATGCTATTTACAACTGACAATCTGAAGTTCCTTTGGTATTGGTACGTTAATCTTATTCTCACATATATCTCTGATACTTGACAAAAGTGTCTATACATTTATCTTCATGGCTATGTGCAGGAATATGGTAATCTTATTAGGCGCAGACTGAAACTTGACTGCAGACTGGTACAAGACAAATGTAGAACTCGTACAGACTGGTAGAGACTAATGTAGACTGGTGCAGACAAATGCAGACTGACTTATTGGAGGTCTGTACACTCGTTATAATACCTCGCGCGTTCATGTATCACTGCACGAGTGTGGTACATGAGGAGAAAAGGTTCTACGTTAGTAGCACTCTCATTGGCTGCGTTACATATTAATACATGGATTGGCGGAAGCAGAATTTGGTCCGTCTCTATGGCAGTGCCACCTCGTAGTGCGGAGATGGACGAGCTGTTGTGCTCAGCGGGGCGCGCTCTAGTTGGAAAGTTGTGTAGGCGCTGACTACGCGGAACTATGTACACACCAATGTAGATGCAGATGTAGACAGAGGGGCTCGTCACCTACCAAGTTTCTACGCTAGAAAAACACGTTCTATCGCTGAACCGGTACTTCCTTGAGTAAAAGCAGTGTTCAGTTTCCTGCAGATGTGCGACTACCCTGACTTCACAAAAAGACTCCTCGAAAGGGTAAGCTTCTTTGCGACACGCCATGCCTCATCACCCAGCTGGACAAGACTGCGAGAATACTTGCTGGACGTGTGCACCTGAAACACAACAATTGCCACAAATGAAAAATTTTTAAGTGCTTTTCGGAGAGTTCAAATGAAAGCTGGCAATCTGAAACGAGGAACCACGAGCAACGGCCCAGGAGGAATCGTCTATTGATTGGCACTGATATATCGTCAGCCAATGGTAAAATGTGATGGCAAAATTTCAGCACTTTGCAAGGGAAAAAAAGAGGAGGAACTTGATGAAAACGGCGAGCCATAGAGTACAGAGAACTTTTTCAGTAGTGATGGGCATCCACTTTTGGTCGACATTTTCAGTGGAGACAGTAATGCGTGAGAGTTCATGATGATGCTTTTGAGGAATTTCGTCCTGGGACATCATATCAAAACTCTGTAGTCAGGACAAGTTGTTACAGTTCTCTTCCCAGTCGTTGCTGGATTTCATTCTAGACCGATGCTTATTTTTCACGAGCATTCAACGTTTTTTCTTTGCTGAAGCCAGTCCTTCGTCTTTCATCTAATGTTGCCAGTAAGTCATTCTCGTCACCATTGTCATTCTGTTTCAATCCGTTTCCGTAGGGGCAGCCTCATTAATTCGGCCGACCGATAAACTCCATTCTAGTCAGAGAGCCGATCACTCGTAACGGCACTATCTGAACATTGAAAGGTGCCGGTCGCGTAGCCCTAGCAATTGGACTGCAGCGCTAATCCGTTCGGCCTACACAAACGCAGCAGACCATTCAACTGCAAACAACTGTCGGTCATCCGCAATGCACTGCCCGCTCGCAGAGACGAAGGGTGAGAAAACAGTCTAAGACTCACGTCACCATAGATCGATGCCCGCCATTAGGCAACTCTGCACTGCCGACCGCCGATTCAAGTCTTTGGTGAGACCTGACTGACAAGCGAGCTCCTCAGAGAAACCATTTGTGGTGTGTGTGCCCAGTCCAAGCGCCCTCAGCCCCTATATTTAATGACGTTTTTATTTTCTGTAGTTGTTTTAACAAACATTTTTGGTTCGCCTTCCAGGCAGTCTAACGTTTTGAAAACATGCAGTGAAGAGATGAAGTTTGGTTTGGTTAATGTTAATCAGGTGTGGCGTTCAGTAAACAAGAAATAAGTTAATATTTCCCTATATATCCGCTAATACGTCTCATTCACCGTGGGGTTTCATATTAAGCGAGTTATCAAATTTTGACACCAGCGCGGGTGAACGACTTGTAGAACGTGGCACATTTTTATCAACTCATTGTGGTATAGTAGGACAGCCTTAATCGCAATCATGGCATTTGCGTGAGTGTCTGATTTATATGTGTTGAATGGATTATATGCGGTTGATGTTGATGCAATAGTGTGTATGTGCTAACAGAATTTGTGATGGTAGCCGCAGAATATATTTTATATCTCCAGTGTAGTACTGTATTGTAATTTGCAAGTCTTGTTGCTTGTATTGTTATTTTCTCCTGAGCACGTGCAATACTGTGTTGTCCAGTCACAAGTTTGTTCCATCGTAACCGGCACTGTGATCGGCGTTGAGTGATTGCTCTTCCTGTGGAGTGTCATCTGTAAATTTTACGAGACTTAGGTCAGAAAAATTAGTCGATATGGAGTCGAATAGCTAGATTGAATCCAGTGTGTACGATGCTGAAGCGTCCACCGATCGTTCCTGTAGGAGAAATGTCTAATCGAAGTTTGTTGGATCAGATACTCGCGGCGCTGGCGAACATAACGGACCAATTAGCAGAATTCAAATAGAAAAGTTGTAGGAGTACAGAGCCATTACCGAAAACGAGGCTCAGTTTTCGAGAATAGAATCTGAGTTACGGCAGTGCAGCCGGAAGATTGATGAGCTGATCGCAGAAGTGAGGCTTGATTTTGGGGCAGAAGTTGATGAAATACGGCCAGAAAGTAAATAATAGTTGGAGTGAGTCTTAAGGTGTTTGCTTGAGGAAGTTTACGGGCGTGAGGGCAGATCTCGGTTTGAAAATGGCGGAGCTGTTGACATGAAAAAAGAATCATTCAGTCAGGCGCATCTAGAATTAAAACAACAACAGGACAACACACAAACAAGGACATCAAGTGTCGAACATTAAGTGTCGGCATTTCGACAGGGAAATAGCTCTTGGACTTAGAACTCATAGACATATTCACCTACAATGTTCCCCATGCAAAGGATCGACATACCACTGCGCATGTTTGGCCGAAATCTGAACATTCACCAAAAGGCATATCTGGAAAACATATATCTAAATCTATTTGCGAAAGATTATGTCAAATATAATGTGCTACTCGTGACGCCTCAAACTTTAGATCAAGAGGAGGCAGTATGGTACGATGTTACCATGGGCGTATGTAACGATATGAATACTTCTGTACGAAATTCCTGGCTACGTACTAGAACAACGCCTCTCAGGCGACCACAAAAATTTAAACATATCGAGAGAAGTATATGCCATAATCGCTACAGTCGACAGAACGTACACTTTGATTTACAAGTGCAGACAAAGAAATTATTACAGTTTCAGAAAAATTGAATGATTCAAGAGAAAGAGATTTACAAATTGAGCAAGTGAGTAACACGTTGGTCCACCTCTGGCCAAGGCATGGGTTGACAAGAAGAAAAGCAGCAGAAATTCTCGACGTGTGCGGGCAGGCATTATCTTGCTGAAATGTAAGCACAGGATGGCTTGTCATGAAGGACAGCAGAACGGGTCGTAGAATATAGTCAATGTACCGCTGTGCTGTAAGAGTGGCGTGTATGACAACCAAAGGGGTCCTGCTATGAAAAGGAGTGACTTCCCAGACCATCACTCCTAGTTGTCAGGTTGGTATCCCACCACTGTCCGTGTCGACTCCAGACACGTCTTCGGCCTGGAATCTCACTGAGTGGAACAGAATTACCTTCAGTGATGGGTCCTGCTTCGAACTGAACCCCAATGAAGACGTGTCTGGAGACACTCCGGAATCCGTTGGGATACCAACATGACCCTTGCCCGACATTCACGAGTAATGGTCTGGGATGCCATCCCCTTTCATAGTAGGACCCCTTTGGTTGTCACCCACAGCCCACTTACAGTACAGCAGTACGTCAACGATATCATACGCCCCGTTTTGTTGCCCTTTATGCCAAGCCATCCTGGGCTTACATTTCAGTAAGATCATTCCTACCTGTACACGGCGAGAGTTTCTACTAGTTGTCTTCGTGTTTGCCAAACCCTACCTTGGCCAACAAGGTAGATTTCTTCCAAATTGACAAGATTTGCAGAATTATGAGCAGGGGCCTCCAACCATCTCGGGATTTTGACGATCGAACGTACCAATTGGACAGAATTTAGCTCGATATTCCTCAGGAGGACATACAACAAATCTATCAATCAGTGCCAAGCTGAATAACTGCTTGCATTAGGGCTAGAGGTACACGAAATATTTATTAAAGTCCTCAATATTGAAGCACTTTCTCTTGAATAAATCATAGAATTTGTCTGTAGTTGTAATCGTTTGTTTGTCTGTACGCATACATCACATTTACTAATTTCCGCCCCATTCGGATAAGTCCTTCGCGCTGCGTCGTTTGGCTTCTTTTTCTCCTAGAGTGCATGCATGTCGCATATTTTGATATCGTTGCGGGCTGTTTGGATGATAAAATGACGGACGAGGAGTGGTGTAGCGCTTTGTGCAGCATACAATCATTGTGGTGTCGTGAAAGGAGCAATTTCTGGAGATTGTGAGGTTCCTCGAAGTGAAAGAAGAACAGGCCAACAAGAGTACGGCCCCAGCAGTGACGAGACGCAACGGCAGAATACGGGAGATAGGAGAAGTGACACGCATGGACGATACTAGGGTCTACTTCGGGATCAACATGGGCTTGATCAGGACCCCTGTGAAGCAGCGGATGAAGGACACTGCGGTAATCATGTTCGGACGTCATGAAACAAGAAATGGCACAAGAACGCTTCTTGCCTAAGAAGGAGATACGAGAGTTAAAAGAAAGGTAAAACTAGGGACAACGACGTTTCAAAAGGGCGCCTCATCCAGCGGGAATAATCACATACCTCTGGATCTCAAAGCATCCGAAAATTGCCATGTGCTCTCTGACACTCAGGCCAGATCGTATTGGCAGCTCAGTAGTAACTTCCTCCCATACATTCTCTTTAGTGGTAGTGGAGCGTGATTCTTCGTCAACGGCATAAAACTGTCTTTCCTGGACTGTTCCCACGCACATGTCTGTAGTGATGAGTTGTGGCTGCTAGTGACTGTTAACGATCCAAAGTTCTTCTTGACCACCTACAGCGCATATGATCGTCGCTTGCACGTAGATTTCTTTCGTTACCCTGTGCAGCTTTTTGCTGTCGACAAAGGCTTCACAGTTTGACTGTGCATCTAGAGGTACGACTGGAACTTATGTCATTGATAATTGCTTGTGATGACTGCAGAAAGTCCCATATGTAGAGGGATGGGGTGTATGACAGCTACAGTGGCAGGATTGAGTGAGGTGGAGGGTTTTTGTCAGGTGGATGATTAATGATTGTTCAGACACGTTATCGTTTGTCATAAATTTTGTTGAAAAATGAACAACAGTCGTAGCAGCGCTCTGTGATGGCAGTACCCTCCAGGGCGTGTTCTCGAGACAGCGAGTGGAAGGCACTGATATAGCAGACGACAGTGGCCTCCTGTGGCTTCAGCAGCTCAGGAGGAATACTGATGTGCGAAGTATGTGGCAGAGCGTGCGCCGTCTGCCCACGGCAGGTCTTACTGAAGAGTACGCCATTCCGCTATGGTCGTTACAGAGGAAGACAGTCCTCAGTAGTGCCAGCCCTTGTACAACGACAGTATGCCCGCTCAGGTAAGGCGGTTGAATTGCTGCACCGCCTTCGTCACTTGCAGGCGCACTCCACGGCAGAAGGCTGGTTGCGGCTGAAGTGAGCCCAGAGATGCGAGATAATACAGGATTCCAGAACACTGCTTAAATGAGGGATACAGTATGAAATTTGATGAAACTGTGGTAGTTTCCAACATTTCCGGTTTTTGGAACAGTGTCTATAAAGAGGCGATTGAAATTAGGTTGGCGGATAATTTAATCAGCAGAGACAATGGGTTTCCTCTTAGCAAGCGTGGAATCCTGTATTATCTCTCATCAAAACTGAACGTTCTTCGGTGCGGCCCTGAGTGCGACATATCGTTGCCAGCAGTGTTCTACTAAGGGCGGCGCCCTCTCTCTGTCTTGGAGGGCAGCAACCGTGATGGGCGGCGCATGCGCCGTATACTGAACAGTGGCCTATATAGGACGTCGATTTGCAGCCTGGCGTCAGTTCTCAGCGGATCTCATCAGCAGAAGCAGTATTCTCCTGAAGATGGCGACCAGTTGGATCGCCGAAATATCAAGTTGATTTTAGAATCCGGCAGCAAACGCGAAGAGACTTTCAAGACCAAAGCACTGTACTTGGAGCCAGCAGTAGGTCCGCAGCTAGTGGAGGCCAAGCCTCGGGTGGTTGCTTGTAAAACCAAGTCACCTCGTAGACGGGCGTGCCTGCTATTATTTTTATTTATTTATTTTTTTATTTTTTTTTTGTCATCAGTCTTCTGACTGGTTTGACGTGGCCCGCCACAAATTCCTCTTCTGCGCCACCCTTTTCAACTTTGAGTAGCACTTGGAAACGTACGTCCTCAATAATTTGCTGGATTTAAGCCAGTTTCTGTCTTCCCGCACAGTTTTACTCTCTACAGCTCCATCTAATACCGTGGAAGTTATGAAGCCTGATGTCTTAACAGATGTCCTATCACTCTGTATCTCTGTCTTGTCAATGTTTTCGATATATTCCTTTCCTTGCTGGTTCTGGGGGAACCTCCTCATTCCTTATCAGTCCACCTAGTTTTCAACGTTCTTCTGTAGCACCACATCTCAAATGCTTCAATTCTTTTCTGTTCCAGTTTTCCCACAGTCCATGTTTCACTGCCATATGATGCTGAACTTCAAACGCACATTCTAAGCAATTTATTCCTCAAACTAAGGCCTACGTTTGATACTAGTAGATTTATCTAGGCCGGGAGTGCCCCTTTTGCCATCGCTAGTCTGCTATTTATGTCCTCCTTGCTCCGTCCGTCATGGGTTGTTTTGCTACCTAGACATCAGAGTTCCTTGACCCCGTCTACTTCGTGATCCCCAATTCTGATATTAAGTTTCTCGCTGTTCTCATTTCTGCTACTTCTCATTGCTTTCGTCTTTCTTCGATTTACTGTCAGTCCGTATTATGTATCTATTAGGCTGTTCATTCCATTCAACAGAGCCTAAAATTCTTGTTTCACTTTCACTGAGGATAGCAATGTCATCAGCAAATTGTTATCCTTTCACCCTGAATTTTAATTCCGCACTTGAATCTTTCTTTATTTCCGTCATTGCTTCTTCGATGCATAGATTGAACAGTAGGGACAAAAGACTACAGCCATGACTTACGGCGTTTTTAATCTCAGCACTTCGCTCTTGGTCTTCCAGTCTTTTGTTTTTTGTATTTATTGTATGTTACCCGTCTTTCCCTATACGGTATGCCTACTTTTCTCAGAATTTCAAACATCTTGCACTATTTTACACAGTCGAACGCTTTTTCCAAGTAAACAAACAATATGTACGTGTCTTGATTTTTCTTCAGTGTTGCTTCTATTATCAGCTGCCTCTACGGTGCCTTTACCCTACCTAAAGCCAGACTGATAGTTATCAAACAGAACCTCAACTTGTTTTTCCATTCTCCTGTGTGTTATTCTTGTCAGCAATTTGGCCACATGAGCTGTTAAGCTATTGTGCGATAATTCTCCTGCTCGTTGGCTCTTGCTGCCTTCAGAATCCTCTGGGTAACTTTTTGTGGTGTCACCGCCAGACACGACACTTGCTAGGTGGTAGCTTTAAATCGGCCGCGGTCCATTAGTACATGTCGGACCCGCGTGTCGCCACTTTCAGTGATAGCAGACCGAGCGCCACCACACGGCAGGTCTAGAGAGACGTACTAGCACTCGCCCCAGTTGTACGGACGACGTAGCTAGCGATGCACACTGACGAACCTCGCTCATTTGCAGAGCAGATAGAATAGCCTTCAGCTAAGTCAATGGCTACGACCTAGCAAGGCGCCATTAGCCTTACACAGCTTGTATCTAAAAAGTCTCATCAAGAGCGATGTACCACAAGGATGGATTAAAGTTAAGTATTCCAGGAGCTACGTACTTTTCTTTATAGCATTCATTACGTATCCTGTTTCAGACCTCAAGCCCATCTGCGTGCACTTAGCGCATGCCTTTCGGCTTCCTCGCGTTGTGTCTAGGCTGTCTTGCCTAGACACAACATTTTTGACGACGAGGATGGATTCCATCTCGCCGCCTACAGAATTCAAGGTAACGAGCGGCACCCTTTTTTATTGGCCTGTGTAGGTGTGTCCACCTACCGTGTGATAGTGAAATTGTTTCCCCGACACGACGTAGCGACTCTGTCCTACGAAGAAATTTTGTCGGCATTAGATGCCTATTTCAAAGAAACAGTAAATGTCGTTGCAAAAAGGTATACTATCTTTCGTACAAAACGTACGGCCGGTCAGACTAATAGGGAGTGGGTTGCAACATTGCAAGGCCTTACTAGGGATTGTGCTTTTGAGTGTGAATGTGGACTCCCTTATTCAGCTACAATGGTACGTGATGCAATTGCACAGAACGTTTTTGATGTTCGTATAGGGGAACAGATTTTGAAACTAGTTAATCCCTCCCTTCAACAAGTGATAGACATATTAGATAGGCAAGACACACTTGACTTTGCACGGGAATCATTTGCACCTTCGCCAGCCGTGTGTCACATTAACCGGCCCGCCGGGCGCGCTGCACGGAACGATAAACAGCCCTCGCGCTCGTCCGCGCAGCTGCCACCTAGCTCTCCACGTGTGCTGCGTATGCGAGCAAATGCAGTGAAATCATGCCCGCGGTGTGCGACTAGACATTCGCGTGAACATTGCCCGTCACGCCAAGCTATTTGCTTTTACTGTCATAGGAAAGGACATGTTCAAAGTGTTTGCCAGAAAAAGCTCCGATCGGCCGCTCACAACCATTCCAGGCCCTTTGCTTCGCGCCGGAATCGAACCATGGACAATCAGGCTCGTGAACCTTCGCCCATGGACGTTCATGTAGTTAATTCCACTCCGCCCAGTGTCACTTTCTCTAACACTGACTGTGTTCGTCCCACAAAACGTGTGCGTCGATGTCGACGGAAATCCCGTCAGGTCGCAAGTGCTTCTGTACCTGTATCAGTTCAAATTGCACGAGAAAGTCACTCTTGTCGTCGGCAGGACAATAAACTTTTTGTAGACTTGGACTTTGAAGGCAAAGTGATACCATTCCAGCTCGATACCGGAGCTGCAGTTTCATTGATCAATCACGACACGTACAAACAACTGGGCAAACCTCCGTTGCGTGCCGCAAATGTTCAGCTCCGCTTCATCGCTTACGCCGTAAAGGTGTTCCGTTGTCTGGACGACGGAATGCGAACGCGCCTTTCGCCAGTTGAAATCGGCGTTGCTTTCAAATACTTGCCTTACGCCATTCGATCCCCAGAAACCACTTTTGTTGATGGTAGATGCATCAGATTTAGGGATCGGTGCTGTGCTTGCACACAAAGATGGATCGCATGATCGCCCAATCGGCTTTGCGTCCAAATTGCTCTCGTCAGCGCGAAGACATTATTCACAGATCGAGAAAGAAGCTTAGGCTCTCGTATTTGGTGTTACTAAGTTCCATGATTTCTTGTATGGTCGTCACTTTACCATCATCACGGACCACAAATCTTTGACATCGCTTTTTCATCCGAACACGCCTGTACCTCCACGTACAGCGCAGAAATTCATTCGCTGGTCTCATTTCCTCTTGCAGTACCGCTACGATATCTTGTATCGGTCCACTGCTAAGCATGGCAACGCTGATGCGTTGTCCCGTTTGCCTGTTGCTGAGGATAAAGCATTCGATTCTTCCGAACTTGCTTGCATGTTCACTGATGCGGAAACCGATGCCGTGGTCGAATCGTTTCCAATTGATTTTCGTCGTGTAGCTACAGCCACAGCTGCTGACCCTGTCCTTGCTACCGTTTTGCGTTTTGTTGCTACGCAAAGGCCCTTGTCAAAGTCACGGATCGAGGATTCGTTGGTTCGCAGATTTTTTGCTCACAAGGAGAGACTTTTTGTACGATGTGGTGTTTTGTTGTTGCATTCTGATAATGATCAGTCCAGCGTTGTGGTCCCACGTTCGTTACAGTCCTCTGTCTTACGGCTTCTCCACCAAGGACATTGGGGTATAGTGTGAACGAAACAACTTGCTCGTCAGCACTGTACTTGGTTCGGCATCGATGCTGCGATTACGAATATGTGCTCTTCTTGCATGGCGTGTGCCGAACAACAATCCGCACCGCCGCGGAAATTCTTTGCATGGCCGCAAGCCACTTCCCCTTGGCAACGCTTGCACATCGATTTTGCTGGTCCGTTCTGGAATGCTCGATGGTTGGTTGTGGTCGATTCTTTCAGTAATTTTCCTTTTGTTGTCCAGATGTCTTCCACGACGTCTTCTGCCACCATCCAAGCGTTATCTGCTATGTTTTGCATTGAAGGTCTTCCGCAGACTATTGTTTCCGACAATGGCCCACAATTCATGTCCGCAGAATTTCAGTCATTCTGCAAGGCCAATGGTATTCAACATTTGACATCCGCGCCGTTTTCGCCTCAGTCAAATGGTGCCGCTGAAAAATTGGTCCGGACTTTCAAGTCACAGATGTTGAAGTTGAAAGAGTCGCATTCTCGGGAGGACGCATTGTTGCTCTTTTTGTCTTCGTATCGCTCTCAGCCCCACGGTCGCCCTCATCGAACCTTGATGTTTTTGCTGCATCCGCCGCATCAGGTTCCGGTGCAGCGGCAGCCACCTGCTTTTGCTCCAGGCGCCGTTGTCTAGTATCGCAACTATCGCGGTTCACGGCGTTGGCTCACAGGGCGCATTCTTCGCTGCCTCGGCCGCGCGATGTATTTGGTTTTGGGGGCCTCTGGTGAGGTGCGTCGGCATCTCAATCAGCTGCGCCTCTGTCGTCGCCTGGTTTCTGCCGCTCCCCGTCTGCTTTCAGCGACGGTGCCGTCCGGTCAGCGCCCTGGGGACCCATCTACTGGCTCGCCTCATCCCCAGGTGTTACCGACGCTGCCTTCCATTTTGCCCCATGGCGACGCGCCGCCGCCGCCGCCTGTTCTCCCGCCGGCGCCGCCCGCAGTGGACGCGTCGCTGCAACTGCCTGGCGCCTCCCTGGGTCACGCGCCGCCGATCGCTTCCCATGACCAGATGTCCTCCGCCATGGAACTTTTGCCCGCTCCGGACCAGAGGTCGTCTTCGCCCGTCGGGTGCCCCGACGCAATGGAGGTCGACCCTTCGGCCCCTCCTATATCTCTAAGGGCGCATACACCGCATGTTGACGTGCACCCAGGACTAGGTTTTCAGGCGTTTCCTAGCTCCCCTCGGACCGAATGGCGGGGTGCAGGTGGCACAGCCTCGCCTGTTGTTAGGCTCCCCACCTCATCGCATACGTCAACATGGGGTCCTCCCCACGGCGGGCGGAAGCCTTATAACACGACCGTTCGCCGATTTGCGGGGGAGGAATGTGGTGTCACCGCCAGACACCACACTTGCTAGGTGGTACCTTTAAATCGGCCGCGGTCCATTAGTACATGTCGGACCCGCGTGTCGCCACTTTCAGTGATAGCAGACCGAGCGCCACCACACGGCAGGTCTAGAGGGACGTACTAGCACTCGCCCCAGTTGTACGGACGACGTAGCTAGCGATGCACACTGACGAACCTCGCTCATTTGCAGAGCAGATAGAATAGCCTTCAGCTAAGTCTATGGCTACGACCTAGCAAGGCGCCATTAGCCTTACACAGCTTGTATCTAAAAAGTCTCATCAAGAGCGATGTACCACAAGGATGGATTAAAGTTAAGTATTCCAGGAGCTACGTACTTTTCTTTATAGCATTCATTACGTATCCTGTTTCAGACCTCAAGCCCATCTGCGTGAGCTTAGCGCGTGGCTTTCGGCTTCCTCGCATTGTGTCTAGGCTGTCTTGCCTAGACACAACACTTTTATTTCCGAAAGTCTGATGATACATTGCCGGTCTTATACGCCTACACACACCAACGGGAAAAGTCGTTTTGTTGCCACTTCTCCCTCTAATTTTAGAAATTCCGATGGAATTTTATCTATTCCTAATGCCTTATTTGGTCATAAGTCTTCTAAAGCTCTTTTAAATTCTAACACTGGATCCCCTTTCTCTTCCCTGTCGACTCCTGTTTCTTCTTCTGTCACATCGTCAGACAAATCCTCTCCCTCTTAGAGATATTCAATGTACTCTTTCCAGCTACCCGCTATCTCCTCTGCATTTAACAGTGTAAATACCATTGCACTCTTAATGTTACCACCCTTACTTTTAATTTAACTGAAGGTTGTGTTGACTTTCCTATATGCTGAGTCACTCCTTCAGACAATAAATTCTTTTTAGAGTTCTTCACAGTTTTCATGCATCAATTTTGCCTTAGTTTCCCTGCATTTCCAATTTATTTCATTCATAAGTGATTTGTATCTCCGTAATCCTGAACTTCCCTGAACATTTTTGTACTTTCTTCTTTCGTTATTTCAGCTGCAGTATTTCTTCTGTTACTTATGGCTTCCTCGCAATTACCTTCCTTATACCTATACTTTTCATTCCCACTTCTCTGATTGCCCTTTTTTTTTTTTTTTTTTTTTTTTTTTTTTTTTTTTTTTTTTTTTTTTAAGGGATGTTCGTTCCTCTGCAGCTGACCTGCATACTGAGCTTTCATAATCGCAGTATCTATAGCGTCAGAGAACTTCAAGCGGATCTCTTCAGTTATTAGTTCTTCCGTATCCCACTTCTTTGCGCATTGATTCTTCAGGAGTACTCTCTTAAACTTCAGTCTACTCTTCGTCACCACTAAATTGTGATCTGAGTCTATATCTGCTCCTGGGTATGCCTTACAATCCAGTGTCTGATTTTGGAATCTCTACCTCTATCTTCCAAGTATACCTTCTCCCTTTGTGATTCTTGAACAGAGTATTCGTTGTTATTAGCTGAAATTTATTGGAGAACTCAGTTAACCTTTCTCCTCTCTCACTCCTACTATCAAGCCCCTATTCTTCCATAACCCTTTCTTCTACTCCTTCGCCTACAACCGCATTCCATTCCCCCATGACTATTACGTGTTCATCTCCCTTTACGTACTGAATTACCCGTTCAGTATCCTCATATACTTTATTTCTTCATCTTCTATCTACAAGGTCGAATGTTGATTCCGATAAGAACAACTGTATGACTGATTTGTTCACAGTAACACGCTCTCTGCTCTACTTTCGTATTCATAACGAATTTTACTCCTTTGTACCATTTTCTGCTGCTGTTGGTATTACCCTATACCCATCTGACCAGAAATCCTTATCTTCTTTCCATTTCACTTCATTGACTCAGATTAGATATAGATTGAGGTTTGCATTTCTCTTTTTAGATTTTCTAGCTTCCCTACCACTTTCAGACTTCTGACATTTCACGCCACGATTCGAAGAACTTTATCCTTTCGTTGATTATTCTATCTTTTTCTCATGGTCACCTCCCCGTTGGCAGTCCCACTCTGGAGACACAAATGGCTGACTAATCCGGAATCTTTCGCCAATGGAGAGATCATCATGATGCTTTTTCACTTATGAGCCACATTTCATACACATTACATGTCTTTAATGCTGTGGTTTGCATTGTCTTCTGCATCCTCATACCGTTGATCATTGCTATCCTTCCGCCTTTTAGGGGCTGTTTCCGACCCTAAGACCAAGAGAATGCTCAGAACCTCTGTCCGCTCCTCCGCCCTCTTCGAAAAGGCCGTTGGCGGATTGAGGTGACTTCTTATGCCGGAAGTCTTCGGCCGCCAATGCTGATTATTAATCAAATTTTGCGCGGTGGCGGGTTTCGAACCCGGGACCGAGGACGTTTTGATTACTAGTCAAAGACGATACCCTCATTTTTTTCTCCCTCACTTCCCTGATTAGTGAAAGGGACCTAAAAAAGGGGGTTTATTTGCCAACGCCACTGTGCCCCTAGAACAAAAGTACCTGCGCCACTTGGGATATTGGCTCCTGACTGCGCCTATCTCAACAGTTTGTACCTAAACGACGAAGGGAGGAAAGGATAGGAGAGAGAGGGTAACAAATCTTTTCTTAGAGCTGCAGAGTAAAGTCCATGAAAGCTGCCCATAGTCGTGGAGAAATTCATGCACGCCTTCTCGAAATAAAGGGGAAAACTATTGAGGAAAATAGCATCCAAAATAAAAAAAAAGAAAAATGTGCCAGATGAACTACTCATTGCAGGGAACTTCCAACTACGCAGCGGGTCGTAGAAAGCACTCCGAAGGAAATTGAAAAAGTATTTTCTGGTTTTCGGATTACGTTCGTTCGCATAAGTCCAAAAATCGACTGGCAAAAATAAATGGCCAAAAATATTATCGAACTGCAATGCTGTAGAACCAATTCATAATGTGAGTCTTCATTTGTGGGTAGTACACGTCATCTGGGAACAACATCGTTTGCATTATTATTGGATCAGGAGTTGCCCGTGTGAGGAATGCCAGAATTCGCTGGACCAAGCGCCAGACGTCTACTACCCGGCCAAAAACGAAACGATGATCTCCCATATCTGAAACACCTCGATCTGCCACGGTCGCAGGTTCGAATCCTGCCTCGGGCATGGATGTGTGTGATGTCCTTAGGTTAGTTAGGTTTAATTAGTTCTAAGTTCTAGGCGACTGATGACCTCAGAAGTTAAGTCGCGTAGTGCTCAGAGCCATTTGAACCATTTGAATTTCGATGTGACGCAAAGCGAGGAGTCGGTGACTTGAACTTGGTGGAGGCGAGAACAATTCGATCGTTTCCCGTTGACGGTGACGTACCACGCAGTGTGTGCAGCAGTGTCAAGAAAAGGAGCGAGTAGTATACGGGTACGTATGGGACAGACAAATAATAATGGTCCTCACCAACCATAAAAAATATACTCCAAAAATAATGGTTCAAGTAACCATAAACATCCAAACAGCCATTAAGTGGCGCCCACCAACCATAAAAAATATACCATAAAAATAATGGTTAAATAATGGCCCCCAGTGACCATTAATCACCCTGATATGCCCATTAAGGTACCAATCAATCATAAATGACATCGAAAAGTACAGGTACTAACTTAAGGTACTAAAGAACCATTAATTTCAAAATAAAAACAACTGAGAAATGGTACTAAAGAACCATAACTTGTGGAACGATTTAAAGGTTTGGAACAACCACTAATTTAAAAAATATATATATCAAAATGTAAGATAAATCCCTTTTCAAGGTATTAAAGAACCATTAATTATACAGCCATTAAAAAAGGTAACAAAGAACCACAAATTTTTCGAAAAAATAAAAATGAAATTTCAAGAAATTCCATATAATGGTTCAAAAGACCATTAAAATTTGAAACACTATTGAAGTCACGTATGAAAGTACTAAAGAACCATAAATATTTCTCCAACACCTTATTCATTTAAAGGTACCCCAAACCATAAATTTTTATCCAACATCTTATTCATTTAAAGGTTACCCCCAACCATAACTATAAACTATAGGGTCAGTTTATAAGAATAAAAATTAGTAAATAAAGACACAATGAATAACAGTCAAAATGGCAAGCGTCGTAATGATGCAACTTTTAAAGAACTAAGAGCTCAGGCTAAAGAGATCAAAATCAAAGGCTACTACAAGATGAAGAAGGAGGATCTCTCCAAAGCGTTGACCAATGCAACGTCTAAGGCTATGAATAATGATTTATTTAATTATACAAATGAAGAACTGTCAGCAATGACTGTTCGCCAACTGAAGCAGGTTGCTAAGGAAAACGGAATTAAAGGTTACTCGATGGTTCATTCGAAGAATAGGTTGACGGTTTTGATAAAAGGTGAGAAGGAACGTTTGGATAAAATCAGACACTACAACTTCGCTGAAGACTTGTTTGAAGGTACCACTCAACGACAACGACAACATCAAACACAACAATATCAACCACAAAAGTTAGGCCACATTTTCCCTTTTAAACAAAAATTGTTCGATAAACTTGTCGAGCAAAAACCTACATTCGCCATTCATGAAGGAGAACGTGCATATCTTAAGACATTCAACATTTGGCAAACTAACTACACCATCTATGTAAAAGAATTGAAAGGAACAGCTGTAGAACAAATGAAAGCTGTTAGGACAGCCGTCCATGCAACTATAAAGGCGATAAAAAAAATGAGTAATTACAGTCCTGGCGATCAGATGAAGATAGTGGCAGAGAATGAAAATTTTCACCATACAATCTCGACTAAAAGACATCAGAGAGTCAATGCCTCTTTTATACTTAACCAAATTGAGAGAATTGTTACATCTAATGAAAATGTAGATATAAATTCAACCAGATTTGAATTTCAAGTTTATAAAATACCCAGAGGTGGGAAAGGTAAAAAAGTAGTCAACCTTAATAAAGACGTTAATACTAAAAGATGCGTTAACAAAATAGATAATAAGGACAATATGTGCGTACCTAGAGCTATAGTTACGGCTTTGACATATGAAACAAACATCATTCTTGATAGGGAACTCACTAGTAACGAATTAATCTATATAAGGAAAGGTAGAAACTTGCAAGAAGAGTTGGCTAAAGAACTGTGTATCAGATTGGGGAAGAACTGCGAAGATATGTTCACCTTAGAAGATATCCAGGATGCTGAAGAGTTTTTGAATGTTCAAATTAAGGTTGTTTCTGCTGCTCATTTCAACGCGGTCATTCATTCAGGAAAAGAAAGGGACACTGTCATCTACCTATACCACCACAACAATCACTATGACGCAATAAATAACATGAAAGCCTTTCTTGGAAGCTCGTACTACTGTCAGAAGTGTGACAAACCTTATAACAACAAAGATCTACACAAGTGTAAAAAGGCCAAGAACGAAGTATGTAATTTGTGCAAAGGACCACAACACAAGAAAATTACGGGTAAAGAACGTGTTAGATTATATTGCAATAATTGTAATAGATACTGTTTTAGCCATTATTGTTTCAAAAACCACGAAGAAGTTTGTAAGGTAGTCTACAAGTGCAAAACTTGCAATAAAATCTGTCTAAGGGAAAGGAAGCATCGTTGTGGTTACGTATGGTGCAAAAATTGTCAGGATTCCGTGAAGATTACTGACCATGAGTGTTATATGTATCCCAAAGTCAATAAGGGTGGTATCTGTGAAGAAGATTGCACTTGCAATGGAAAATCGGAGAAGAAACATGATAACTGTAGTTACACTGAAAAATACTACTTTTTCGATTACGAAGCTGAGCAAGACACTGGCGTACACAACCCTAATTATATAGCTGTTCACAGCTTCGATGGAAATAGACGTGATTTCGACTCAAATGAAGAATTTTGCCAATGGCTTATTAGTGATGCACACAAAGGGTTTACTTGTGTTGCTCATAATTCTAAAGGTTACGACTTGTACTTTATTCTACAATACTGTGTTAAAAATGGGATAAGATCAAAGACTATATACGCAGGATCTAAAATAATGCAGCTCGCAATACCGAGTTTGAGACTCAGGATAATCGATAGCATTAATTTTGTTCAAGGCGCTCTAGCTTCATTCCCGAAAACGTTTGGCCTTAAAGAACTTAAAAAAGGATACTTTCTGCATTTTTTCAATTCAAAAGGAAATCAAAATTACGTAGGACCTATACCATCCACAAAATATTTTGGTGTAAACACCATGAAAGAAAGCCAGCGTAAAGACTTTTTGAAATGGCATGCTGACAGGATTAAAGAAAACTACACGTTTGACTTCAACAAGGAACTGTCTGAGTATTGTCACTCAGACGTCGATATTCTTAGATGCGGGTGCCTTGAATTTAGGAAGATATTCTTAGAAATCACCAATATAGATCCTTTTCAATACATAACCATCACTAGTGTTTGTATGGCTATCTACAGATCGAAATTCCTCCAACAAAATACTATTGCAGTTGTGAAAGAAGATAAGAAGGAAATGTTTAGTAAAGAATCCATAGCCTGGTTAAATACCTTCGAAAGTGTACGCCATGCATTGAATGGTGGTGCAGTGGCGATATGCGGCGCAAAAGTTGACGGTTACAATCCCAAAACTAAAACAGTTTACCAATACCATGGCTGTTTCTGGCATGGATGCCCCGACTGCTACAACCCCGATACAATCAATAGTGTAAACAATGAAACCATGGACGATTTGTTTACTAAAACAATGGACCGGACTAATACACTGAGAAATGCGGGCTA